>NC_053022.1:353204622-353299638 GCF_003073215.2 Triticum urartu
GGAGCATGAGTAAATAATTAATACCTTCACCTATTCTTTTCCCCCTTTCGCGTGTTTGGATGCTTCTGTTTCCATATCTGTATAACTATTAACTAGTTCTTAGCTGATGCATACCTTAAATGTCCGCCCCTATTAACTTTAAAAAATAGCCTTCCGACAAACGCCCCATATTAAGATAACACATGCTAGCCCTTCCGCCAAAATGAAGCACTTAATTAAGTGCCTTCCGCCAACATGGAGCAAGCCATTTAGTGGCTTCCGCATAAGATGCTACCCTTCCGCCAAAACATGCTATTTAGCACTTAATTACTAGTTAAAACATGCTAGCCATTTAGTGGCTTCCGCCGAAGATGCTACCCTTCCGCCAAATATGTTAATTAGTGCCACTTAATTAGTGCTTCCGTCAAACATGCTAGCAGCTTCCGCCAAACTCCTTCACCTTCCGCCAAACAGGAAAAAATTAGCAGCGGCCTTCCGCCATCCGGACAGAGAGGAGGGATACATGGTGGCTTTTGATTGGCCAGATGGATTTCCGGACTCCCGCAAAGCTCCCCCAGGTTTGCTACCAGTTTGCCGGAATTCAGACATCCGGACGCGTCCGCGGACGTTTGAGGGATAGCACTGGATGGCAAGTGTCCGGACTCCCGCAAAGGACATATACGGATGATTTGAGGGTCCACGTTGGAGATACCCTTAGAAGCAGTCTGGAATTATTCTTGGAATCATGTCTATGTTTTAACCTCGAAGTTTCCTTTATTCACATATAAAATGGTTTTAAAACAAGGGGCTGCCTTCTGATTTCCGTTATTACAAACCATTAGGAGTTCGTTACAGCAGGAAAAAAACAAAACAGAACAGAATTCGTGTTATTTCCTATTAGAAGAATGCCGAAATGGATCACAAGCATAAAGCAAAAGCGGCCAAAACCTGGAACCAAAGGTTCTTCCGGTAGGATTGATCTGTACCTAATGTTGTCATTGCTAATTACACATAACTTTTAACCATTGAAACAATGCCGATTTGAGATAAACTCATGTCCTAATGCTGTAGAATATTTTAAATATACAGGGAACACGACAAAATCATAGTTGTAATGCGGCGATATTGGCGATTACAGTTTAATATGTCAACTCTTCTGATATTGGGGAATAAAGTTTGATATATCAACTCTTCTGAATACATCCACCTCTTTGCTAGGTACTTCCGGATGGACCCGCTACCTGGACGAAAGTAAGTTATGTATGAATAGAGTCTCAACTGCCTCTACTTTAGAAAGTGATGGTTTTTCTTGTCGCTGTGCCTAAAATGTCTCTCTGGTCAGTGCACTTGTACCATCTCAGCCAGGCGAGAAAATTGTGACATATCCTGTTCGTCCAGTAGATACCTCAACAGATTTTGAAGGAACAACAAGCCTTCAACCAACTCAACCGGTAATAGAAGCTTTGTCTCTGCCTAAATCTTAATTTTCCAATCTGTGACCTGATTAGTGGAAAGCTTTTTTTGATAGAGAAGAGCTTAGTGGAAATCTTTTTTTAGAGAAGATTAGTGGAAAGCTTGTGCAATGAATGTGCTTCTTATGGAGATTTAGATTTCTTCCTTGTAGCAAAATCATCTTCCAATGGCGCAGACCATATTTAATCAGTCAGTCAAGTTAGATGTAGGCATCGCAAGGCTTGTTTCTTGTTTAATTTCCTCAGAAGATTTGTTTCAGTCCCACTTTGAGTGAACCAAAGAATTCTTAAGAACTGCCGTGCTATGATCTGTAATAACATGATGCATTCATGTTTCAGCCATCGGGAAACGGACCTCCAGGAGGCCAGCCTGTACCAAGACAAATCCCAAGGCAAATGCAACAGCCTATGGGTGGTATGCAAAGAATGCCTCCTGGTGCAAACATGGGTGCCTTTGGCGCAGCACCCCAAGCAGGCATGGTTGGGATGAATCCCGGTAACATTCCAATGCAGAGAGGCGCAGGTGGCCAGTCTCATCCACACCAGGTTTGTTGTATATTTTAATTATGTTATGTTCCTAGCTACTGTTGTTTGAATAACGCTTGTGATGATCAGTAAGCCGTTTGATTTTCTTGGCGTTGACAGTTGAGAAGGAAGGCTGATCAAGGGATGGGGATGCAGAACCCTGGGTACCCTCAGCAGAAGAGGCGCTTCTGACATCCTCCCTCCTAGGCACCGACTGATATAAATGTACTCATGGCATCATCATGTATGTACATCTTCCAGATAGATATGCATCGTCTGGTGGCCATGTAAGCTTGTTGTTGTAGATTTATAGTGCTTATCTGCTAGCTTGGTAAGTTAAAGTAGCTGTAAGGGTCATTGTAGAGGAAATTTGGATGATTGCCTTTTACAGCTACTGCGCTAAGCTGCTCTATGCAGAATATTGACATTCTGAATTCTGAATATACAAGACAAGCTGGTAGACATGCTAGTTTCATTCTTCTGCTCATGTTGGAAGATGAGTGGTTTGGCAAAAAGTCAGTTTGGAGGACGAGCTCCAGTGAGCCCTATATTTTGAATAGTGCCAAAATAATATTGAGGTTTCAAAAAATTCTGAAAAAATTCAACATGTTTATATGGATGCATTGTTTTGGGAATTATGATGCATTGTTTTGGGAATTATGATGCATTCTTTTGGGAATTATGTATGTAAAGCACAAAGAAATTATTCTATTTGTTTGATTAGTGAGAATTGAGGGTCAAGATGTGATTACTTAAACATCTCCTCGAACTCCCACCCGCCCTTGTTATCTCTTCAGTTTTTTTTTTCTTGAGAATAGTTATCTCTTCACTAAGGGCAACTCCAACGAGGGTCACCAAAATGGGCCTCACAAAAGTATGCAAACATCTCCACGGACAGATATAGCAGAAGAGTCCATTCAATCGCAGGCATCAAATGCTGGTCCCATTTCAAACGAATCTTAAAAAAGAGAGACGAAATTCACACTAAACTAGACGATATTTGTCAAATTTTGATATATATTATAACCCTTGCGGCCCACCCCTTGGTCGCGAGCCAGGGCCACATGGACTCCATGAGATCCCCTCTCATGGCTGCAATGCTTTATGAAATTTCCTGGATTTGAAAGTTACAGACGTATTTTATTTGATTTGTTTTGATAAAAAACTGATTTTTCTGAAAACTCTAAAAAATAGCAGAATACAGCAACTAGATGTGGGCATTGAATTAATAGGTTAGTCTAGAAAAATAATACTCCCTCCGTTCCTCAATCTAGTGCGCATAGTTTGCAGCACACGTACCAATGTATGAGCTGGCGGAAGCTTTTGGACGAGAAAGCCCTGAGCCCTCACACGCTTTGTCCCACTCCCAGCCCATGCCATATGTTCCCAAGTAGTACTACAGTACTAGTAGTACTAAGTGGAGAAGAAAGTGGCAGCGTGCCGTTGCTGCGCCGGCGGCGTGCCCTCGTAACTCGCTGGACGCGGAGACGCCGGCCGAGGACGCGGCAACGCCGGCAGCGACGAAGGCATGCTAGCCGGGGACAGAGTTACATCGGAGATGCCGACCGCGAACGTGGGCATGCAGGCCGTGGATGCGGTGACACCGGAGACGCCGACGGTGGACTTGGTGACGCCGGGGTCGTGTCAGGGGGGACGCACGAGGTTAGGACTTGCCAGAAGATCGCGGTGTCAAGCTAGTCAACGAGCAGTCAGTGACGCCGGCGGGAGCCAACCTTCCGTTGTGGTCAACGTGGGCCGGCGGGAGCCAACCTTCCGTTGTGGTCAACGTGGACAAAGGGCATGCCTCCTGTGTGTACAGGGCGTCCAGCCAGCCCCTATCGCCGCCATTGTCAGGCGGCTCCCCATCTTCTTGCCCGTGGCACCATACATCATCTTCTTCCTCCATCTTGAACTTCCACCCCCGCTGCTTGAATCCCGCTGGGCCGCTGCAGTCCTGACCACCTGGACGGCCGGCATCGCCTTCTCCTACGGCGGCACAAGCATCCTCCTCTCCACCCCCCGCCTCCTCCGTCCATCACGCCACTGAACGCCGTGGCGGCGCCGCCTCCACCACCTCTGACCTCTTCCCCCGCCACGATCTCTTCAAAGGATAGCAGTCGCGTGCGCTAGGCGAGTAGATCGGCGATGTGGAGTTCAATCGAGATGCATCTGCGGGAGTAGGGGATAAAGCGAACAGAGGAAGGAGCGAGCGGAGGACGAAGCGCGTCCTTGCGGTCTGGGGATAGAATCGTCCAGAATCGCCCACGGGTGCTAATGCGCACTACAAAGTGGAATTTTCGTCAAAATTTTATACGCACTAGATTGAGGAACGGAGGGAGTAAAAGATAATACTAAAGCTATGCAATAATGATATAAAAATAGCATGACACAAGCAAACAAAAGATACATTTGAGACGTATCATCTATTCAAAACCGGTCATTTTCCACTCAGAGGTGTTAGTGAGATGTAATTTGCGCCAACTTTGCGCTTTTAAGGATTTGTGACGCCTCAAACTCCTTCAATTTACACTGTGGTCCAACGCAGCTTCTTGAAGTTAGCTCCCTGGAGCTAGGGTTCCCGACATGGCTCCGCTTCGTGGAGCACGATGTCGGAGGTCATCCGATTAATATCCGCTCAACTCCCATACCCCTCCTAACCATAGGACGAATCTAAATCTTGATCCCCTAAATTCTCATTCTCTAGTTGTAATTATCCCCAACCAAACATTGTTGTGAACTCATTTGAAATTAAACCATGGATTTAAGGGCATCTTTGTATTCCATGATAGGAAAACCAAATGAATAGAAAATTTAAAGGAGTTAGACATCAAGTCTTGTAGATTCCTAGAGGAATCAGAAGCGCATAAGTTGCACAACACGCTCGTTCGATGCTCTACATAAATTTTGCTGGAAGAGAGAACATAATGTTTGAGCAAAGCCTTCTAGTCCTAAAAAGTAGGGTTAGGCTAGAGTTAAAATACACAAGATCTTGAAATCAAGTCATGATTCTCACATGTGAATAGCTAACCTTCACACACTCATGCCCATGACTAGTTCTTTGATGATATTCCAGTCATTTAGATCTCTCTTTGCTGACTGTCCCATGTCAAATTTGGTATGCCCATCCTCTCTTGACATTATCATCATGCTTTAACCATCTGCTATGCAGTGACGCTTCTGGGAAGCCGCATTGTATATGCCTAAACCATCTCAGACGATGCTGGACAAATTTCACTTCAATTGATGCTACCCAAACTCTATCACATATATCATCATCCCAGAGTCGATCCTATCTTATGTGGCCACATATCTACATCTCTATTACATATCACTATTGGACATGACGCCTTTTAGTTGGTCAACACTCAGCATCATACAACATCATAGGTCGAATCATCGTCCTATAAAGCATGTCTTTAGCTTGGCATTCTCTTGTCACAGAGAATGCCAGAAGCTTGGTCCACTTCATCCACCCAACTTTGACTGGATGGCTCACATCTTCATCGATATCATCGTCTTTTTGCAGTATTTACCCCAAATATTGAGAGGTTTATCTTTACAACTCTAACTTTCTATTAACCCTCGTCTAATGATAGCACCACACATCCGCATTCAACATACACCATGTGATAAGGTTTGCATATCCATTGTGACCTCATCCATCACAGAAGCAAAAAAGATAAGGACTCAAAGTTAACCCTTGATGCAAACCTATTTTAATAGGAAATTCATTTATGTTGCCATCACTTGTTTCATATGGGGCCTAAAATTCTCTAGAACTCCTTTGTTCCAAACAGAGCCTTACGATCACTATTAGTGAGGTGCCTTCCGTGATTTTTGTAGCATTTAGCGATTTATGTGTTGTACCTGTATTTTAGGGCTGCAACGTTTATTCAGTGGGAGGAGACGTTTCCGTCGACGACGAAGTCGCGTGTGGTGACTTCGTTAATCTAAAAGTGTTGTGTCGACTCAGTATATTGAAGGTGCTCATAGGAATAAGATGTGCGTACGACCATGCGTGCGTTCATAAGGATGAGTGTAGGTGAGCATCTGCATTTGTAATGTGTTATAAAAAAGGGTTATATCCGTTTTTCCAAAAGTTCGGCGGGGAAGATGGCATTTGCGAACATCTTGCATGTCATTTTTTTAGAACGCATGCCATTTTTACATGATAGTCTCTCTTAGGAAGGAAAAAATACGGCAAAAAGGTCAAAAACTATCATAAAAAAGCGTTTGTTATGACTTGAAATTGCCAGACAAACCCGTTCGCTTGCCATCCAGCCCCAGCGACCGTTCGCGAGGTAGCTTCTTTTTAGGGGTGTTCACGAGTTAGTTTTTTTCTTTGGTTTTTTAGATAAGTCTGCGAGTTATTTTTCCCGTAAAATAAAACAAAACAATGAAGTACTCTGGGCTTGCCATCACTTGTTTCATACGGGGCCTAAAATTCCTCTAGAATTCCTTTGTTCCAAATGGAGCCTTATGATCACTATTAGTGTGGTGCCTTCCGTAATTTTTTCAGTATTAGCGACTTATGTGTTGTACTTGTATTTTAGAGTTGTGATGTTTATTCAGTGAGAGGAGACGTTTTTGTTGACTACAAAGACGCTGCAGTGACTTCGTTAATCTAAAAATGTTATGTCGACTTAGTATCTTGGAGATGCTCATAGGGATAAGGTGTGCATGTATGCGTTTATAAACATGAGTGTATATGAGCATCTGCATTTATAATGTGTTATAAAAAAGGAGTTGTATCCGGTTTTCTAAAAGTCTGATCGGGAGGATGACATTTACGAACATCTTACCTGTCATTTTTGTTAGAATGCATGACAGTTTTCTTAGGGGCACGTGACAGTCTCTGTTAGGAAGGAAAAAATACGGAAGGAACAATCATAAACTGCCATAAAAAAGAAAATGATTATCATTCACTGACGGATTGCTCCCAAACGTCAACCGTCTTCATCGTCTACCATGTCTACATGTGCCCACGTCCGTTGTCCACCTTTCCTTTCCTAGAAACACCACAATCCTATCACTCTCGTCTCACCCGAGAACAGTTGCTGGGCGTCGGCTCGCACGGGCATCGGTTGTAAAAGACTATAAATTTCTGCAACCAGACCTCTATTGCAGAATAATTCTGCAACACAACCTTTATTGCAAAAAAAAAATCTGCAAATTTCCTGACTTTTGTAACAAGATTTTTGTCACAAAAAATTCTGCGACAAGACCTCTGTTGCAAGGGAAAAAAAACCTTGTAATAAGACCTTTGTTGTAAAAAAAACTACAACTAGACCTATGTTGTAAAAATTTCTGCAACATCACCAATGCTGCAAACGTCTTCCGCAACATCATCTATGTTACAAAAAAATGTAGATGAAAAAAAAAACTACAACACAACCCTTGTTTGCTCGTACTACACGCGTCCCATGTGACATGTGCCCCTAACTCCTCATGGCTCCCCTCAATTTTTTCTGCAACAACACCAATGTTGCAGAAGTTTCTCCTGAAACATAAGCTATGTTGCAAAAGAGTGAAGACAAATTTTTTTCAACAAACCTCCGTTGTAAAAAAGTCTTGCAACATGACCTCATTTGCAAAAAAGTTCTACAACACGGCGTCTTTTAGAAAGGTAAATAGCGGTTATGACGTTTTGCAACAAGCATTCTGTTGCGGAGCTTGTTGTGCAACACCGCTCTTGTTGTAAAAGGGAGATGACCCTTGTGGATGGGTAGATCCAATGGACATCCCCGCGTCCATCCAACAGCCAGCGAAGCGGCATATATTTTCTAGTTATCCGCCGTGGCGTTCGTTATGACTTGAAACTGCCAGACAAACCCGTTCACTTGCCATCCAGCCCCGGCGACCGTTCGTGAGGTAGTATTTTTTTCTAGGGGTGTTCACGAGTTAGCTTTCCCGTAAAATAAAGCAAAACGACGAAGCACTCTGGGCCTGGGCTTGTGCCGAAATTCAACCGAAAGCGAGATAGAAAAGCCCAACGAAGCCCAAGGCTTGTCGTGCGGTGTTGCTGTCGGAATCGCTTTCTGGAGAAGTAAACGGAAGCAAATCAAATCGAATTTCAATCCAATGCGCAGACATCTCTACACCTCTTCCCTGTGGGAGGCGGAGGCGGAGGCGGAGGCGGTGCCGGAGCGGCCGGCCCCAGGACTATATTAGGAGGAGGAAGCGGCGGCGAAGGTTCTTGTTCCGCCCGCTGCTTCTCCCTGGATTCGATCTATTGATACGCGCTTCCGGCGGCCCGCAGGTTCGCGTCGCTCCCGATCCCCTTTCCGCGAGTTGTTCCAAACCCTTGTTCGATTCGTTTCTCAGATCTTAATCTTCTAGGGCTATTCCAGACCGATCCTCATGGCCGGCTGGACCGATTCCGGCGGCAGCCGGGGGCGAGGAGGAGGGGGAGGCGGCGGCGGCTTCTCAAACCGCGGCGGCGGCAACGCCAACAACAACACCATGTGGAGAGAGAGAACGCCACCGCAGCCGCAGCCTCAGCCGCCGCCGCAGCAACAGCAACAGCAACAGCATCACCACCAACAACAGCACCATCAGCAGCAGCAGCAGCATCGCTACCGTCCTGTCAACCACAATGACCACTCCTCGCAGCACCCGCGCCACCCACCGGCGGGGGAGCTGGACCGACACCAAGGGCAGGGAGGCTCCTCCACTTCCACCCGGCGCCCGCGGCCAACTCGTCCACCACAGCCTCGCCCCACCTTCACAGACCACAAGCCGTCTCCTACCTCCACACCCAATGCCAATGAACCGGACGACAAGGCCAGGTGCAATGCTGCCAATTTCGAGTGCAACGTCTGCTTTGACATGGCAGACGACCCCGTAGTCACCAAGTGCGGCCATCTCTTCTGCTGGGACTGCCTCTACCAGTGGCTCCATGTCCACTCCAACCACCGCGAGTGCCCTGTCTGCAAGGGCCAGGTCGCTGACGATGCCATTATACCCATCTATGGACGTGGCGGCTCTGCAGCGTCTGTTCACGCCGCACCGCCGAGGCCCACTGGGGCCAGAGTTGAAAGCTCCAGACAGCAGCAGCTGCAGCAGTTTGCTGCTTCCAACTTGAATATGATGATGGACGAAGATGATGAAGACGACGACCCCTTTCTCGAGGAGATTAGTCTTCGTTTTGGAGTTAATTCGCTGAGAGGTGGTATGATGATCATACCCGATGATGACATCGAACAAGATTATGATGACTACACTGATCCCTACCTCCACCGCAACTTTGATGAGGTATATGGCCTTGATTTAATGCGACTCCCATTGTTTAGATCTGCTGACGCCGCTGAAGCCGTGATTGGCTCTTCCCGGCGACATGGTCATCATAGTGTTTTTTCTGATGACATTATGGATACATTCTTTGACAACACAACCCATCAGGAGCCAGATTTTGGTTACCGCGGTGGTCGGCGTCAGCGCGGGAGAGCAAGAGGAACAACATCTGCAGATCATTTTAACGATCACATCGTTGGCATGGTGTTGGGGAGTAGCTTGAGGATCGAGGACAGCAGCGGTGCATCTTACCGTGACACCGGTGCTGGTCCTCATCATCATATTAATAATACAGGTGGTTCCTCTCGGCCTAATGGTGGATGGGAGAGAAGAGGAAGAAGCAACCATAATTCGAATTCCGGTGGTGGAAGAGGAACGCAGAATAGCAGGAGGCAAGGAGCAAATTACAATTGATCATGGCCTGAAAGTGGCAATCAAATAAATCCAGCCTTGAATTATTCTTTCTTCTGATTCTCTGTTCTGTTACTTTTGTAGTCGCCCCATCTGGGCACCTTGATAAGCATATATTTGACTATTGGGGTGAATGTTTCTTCTCGTTGATGCAATTAACATTACATGTGGTTATATACTCTTTGCCATTGCTTGCTATATCACTTCATGGTATGATTCTATTGATGCTATAGATAATTTGATTGGAAGTACTTGGCAGAAGGTGGTCATGCTGTTGATCCTATGTAAATGGTACTCCCTCTGTAAACTAATATAAGAGTGTTTAGATCACTAGTTTAGTATTCTAAACACTCTTATATTAGTTTACGGAGGGAGTAGTTTGATTCCTGCTTGTTGGGTAGAATTAGGAAGTAGTATGACCAGGACATGTCTCTGGAAGAAGAGTAGGACTATATAGCAAGATGGCAAGAAACTTACAAGAACTCGGCCTAGTTCCAACAAACAGACTCAAAGCCAACTACTGTCTAAACTATCACTATCCATCTCTTTGGCAAACTTCCAGAGCTGAAATTCTGAAAAATGAGATTGGCCAATTCAGGCTCCTTCGCCTGGAGCGCCAGATTTCTGAAAACCGGGCACCGTGCCGTTTCCATACGCTCCAGGCGATTAAGATAATCAGAGTGTCAAACTCCCTCCCTCTTGCTGCACTTGGGAATCAGGTTTCTAGCGTGCAGCCACCAGGGTCCTAGACTGTCAACAGGGAAGAAGTTCTGTTCTGAAGACATGGTACCAAACCTGTTGAGATCTTGCAGACAGAGATAACAGGAAGCCATGTCATCTTGAAGGCTATGCTGGACTCTGTGATCCAGATCCTGTACTGAATGCCAAGCGAAAGTTTTGCAAGTGTTGGAAAAGGGGATAGCCACGACCTCTGCATCAAGCGATGAATACCATCCCTCCAGATGCAATTAGCAGTACTGAATCTAATCTGTCCGGGCGAAATCCCTGGCCGGCCGCATCCGCGGCGATGCCTGAGGGCGCCGTGTTCCTCCTTGGAGACGTCCGACAGGTCTAATCCCCTACTCCGCACTCCCCCCTTCCCCCTGTTCTCCCGAGTGAAAGCCCTAACTTTGTTGGGCGGAGGCGGCACCGGCGCCCTCGGCGTCGTATCCTTCTTGAAGACGCCGTTTTGGGAGGTGCTCGTCGGTGGGCGCTGTTGGGGTGCGGGTGGTGGCGTCGGTGGTGCCCTCTGTCCTAGTTGCTGCTTTTCCTCCTCTGGTTGCTGGATGTGGGGAGCGGTGGTGTTCTGCTTGAGGAGAAGCTCCGGTAGCTCATCTTGGGTGCGCTGACCCACTGTATGTGGCCATTTTCCGGCGGCATCCACCATTGTTCTTGGGGAACTTTATCATCTCGCGACGGTACGGCACCTTCGATCCAGGCGAGGAGGTTGTGGCCTCCTTCGGAGATGGATGTTGTTGGATGTGCCGTGCCGGGGTCTGTAGTAGCTTGGTGATGGCGTTCCCCGATGGTGCGGGTCTGCCTTTCTCCTCTTGAGCCGCGTGTTCTTGTTCTCGGCGCTTTGTTCATGGAGGAGGACCTCGGCGTCTACGACTTCATGCTTCATTGCTGCTTTCCAGCGCCTTTGTATATTTCCGCTCTGTGTTTTCTTTCTCGCTGCCTATGGGTGTATGCTTGAAACCCTGGCCGGTTGATTGCTTTATTAATTCAAAGCCGAGCTAGGCTCAAGCCCTATCTCGAGCTCGGCCGATGCCTTCTCTCTAAAAATCTAATCTGTCCTTGGCACAACAGCTTGTAGACAGAGATACTCTGTAAGAACCAGTTGGGCGGCTCCAGCGCCAAGAGAACTTGCAATCCCCACCTGCATTCCTGCTAGTGCTGTAGACCGCATCCCAAAGCCGATCGAACATACTAGTCCTGGACAAGGCCAGCGGTGGAATGAGGGCTACCAGCAATGTCCAATCGAATCATCAAATGTACAACAAGGAGATTGTGCAGTGCTTCTCGAATGAACTCAAACGATCGACTAGGAAATACTCCTTATTGTCCCAGGCTAGGAGTATATAGTAAACAAAAGGAAATACTATATGGCTAGAACTCGAACGAAAGCTTCAGTGAACTAGTAGTAGAAGGACTAAAGGAGCTAGCTAGGAGGGGGCGCCGCGGTTCAGTTGTCGTCGCCGTAGGCGAGGAAGCGGTAGCGCTCCTCGTAGGGCCCGTCGAAGTGGAGGTCCGCCTCCAGCCACTTGGGGTACCGGACCAGGTCGCCGGCCACGAAGTGCATGTACTCCTCGCCGGTGGTGGCCCCGGCGGGGAGCACGCGGACCTCGCCGGCGACGATGTACACGAGCTGGTCCACCTGCCAGTCCCAGGCCAGGTGGCAGCGGCCCCCCGTGCGCCACGTCGACCACGTCTCCATCGCCCGCAGCGCCTCCACCCGCTCCTGCGCCGCCGCGCCGCGCACCACGCGCACCTTGTACACGTCCTCCACGGGGCGCCGGCCCAGCACCCGCCCGTCTGTCGCTGCTGCTGCTGCTGCCCCCGCCGCCGCCGCTAAGCCGCACCTCCTCCTCCTGCTGCTAGCGGCAGCGCCGGTCACGGGGATGCTGACCGAGATGGGAATTTGGGGGAGGTGGGCGAGATGGCATCCCGCCCAGGCCGTTCCTGCTGCCATCTCTCTTGCTCACGCTGACTGCTACGCTCTCGTCTCGCCTTGCCTGCTTCCTTTACCTTATCCTCCCTCCCTCCTCGCTCGGCTATGGACGGGGCATATATTTACGTCTTTACCAGTCTCCAATTAGTTATTTAGTGCCTTGGGGTTGGGGGTGTAACACGGAGTTAGTTGGCGAACGTTCGCTAGGCGGATGGCAATCACGAACAATTAGCTGTAGGAGGGTGACAATTTCTGGAGACTAGCATGTCACTGTAGTGAATGCATTTTTTTTAGAAAAAATTGCCGTCGTTTGATCTCGATCAAACGGCTGCGATCTGGCAGTTCCTTCTTAGTTACCCTTCAAAGGAATTTTACATTGTCTTTTTTTCGGGAAAAACTTTCAATCTATTCATCTTTAATTATGGTAGTACAACGAACACTAGAAATAATAAAAATTACATTCAGATCCGTAGACCACCTAGCGACGACTACAAGCACTGAAGCGGGCCGAAGGCGCGCCGCTGTTATCGCCCCTCCCTCGCCGGAGCCGGGCAAACCTGTTGCAGTAGACAGTCGGAAAGTCGTCGTGCTAAAGCCCCGTAGAACCAACGCACCAGATCAGCAACCACCGCGGATGAAGAGTGTAGATCAAAAGGATCCAATCTGAAAATACACGAACGAAAACGAACGACGAACAGATTCGAGCAAATTCAACAAAGACAGATCCGCCGGAGACACAACTCCACACACCCACCAACAATGCAAGATGCATCACCGGAACGGGGCTAGACGGGGAGACCTTTATTCCAGCTTCAGGGAGCCGCCACCATCTCGCCTTCCTGAGCAGGACACAAACCCTAATAAAGCTCGAAAAAAGATCTAAAAATGAAGCCCTTCCACCGGCAAGGGCCGAGATCCACTCCGCCTCCATGGCCATAGGGCCACCGGAGACGGGATGGACCGGTGCCGGCGCGGTGGGAGGCAGAAAGCTAGGTTTTTTGGAGGCGGCGGCTAGTGATACAAAAGCTCACGCATAGGTTCAGGCACAAGTCCGAACCAGACAATATTCACACTCTGATTTCTACTCCCTCCGTCCCATAATGCAGGGCTTTTTTTTGACACTACTAGCAAAAGCTAGATGATGAGCTGCAGTATTGCACTCTCTTCTTATATTTCTGATAAGAAAATCATCTTGGTTCTTCAAGGGCTTGATTTCTTCAGATATTCTCCGCAACTTTTCTTAAATACATCTATTTGTTTCTGCTGACTCCAACAACAACAACAGCAACAACATTATCCAACTCCAAAATAGTAGGGGTCCGAGGAATATCATTCACAATTTTCATACCTAGTACTCCCTTCGTCCCAAAAGCTTGAGATACTTATTTCGGGACGGAGGGAGTACAACACAGACCCTTTGCTTCAGCTTCTTCGACATGGATTTGAAGCAGCTAACGCCACCACGTCCACAACACCACCAATCCAAGAAAAGCATCCCATAATTTTCCATTTTTAGCGTTGGCATTCTAGCTAGTCATTCCCAACAAACGAACAAAGTAGAGTAAATACTGTGATTTCTTCAGACTAAACCACAAATATGAGCGTGTCATGCCATCAGTAGAAACATCAGTATTTACATCCCACAATCCTAGAGTAGAACAGAATAGATATGCGCTTCTAACTAGGAGGAGCACCCCCTCTTCAGAAACGCATCTCCTCTTGCGAATCATTCATACTACAACAAATCTGTCGACCACATCAAAGGGCAGCCACAGGGCAGACACAAAAAGGAAAAATGAGGTGCCAAGAAACACAGACGAGCCATCCCTGTTACTCTTTACGCCGATGTCGAAGCTAACCGCCCTGTAGCTCGCATTTCATCCAGAGTCGTCGCTAGCCAGTCCAAGCCTTCGTACAGGCCATCGCCTTTAAGAGCACATGTGCCTTGGATGTGCCAGATGCGGTTGTTCAGGTCATACAGACCAAGACCCTCACATACTTCCATCGGGGTCATTGCTCCCCTCTGCATTCACAAGACACACAGGCACTACATGATTAAGCATACAAGGAGTGAAAATAAACCTGTTTTCTAAGGCAGAATAAACTCTTCCTTTTCACAAGTGAAACTGAAAATATCAACAAAAGGCTACTTCAGCCCTACATAAATGCAGCATGTCCATATATGTAAACAATGTAAATCCCCTACAATCTGCAAACTCTTTATATATGCACGCAAGAAGCAAGTCCAAAACAACCAGTCTTAAGGCAGAGAATTATAATCTACTAGTATTCTACACAAACCACACCATCTTGAACAAGTGCACGTGATACCAAAAGAAACCATGACAAGCATACCATGTCTTGCTTGTTAGCAAACACCAATAATACACTGTTGAGCATAAATGGGTCATTGATTATGGCCTGCAAGAGATAATAGATTACAGTAAGTTAGAGCACATATCACAACAGATATTACCACAGAAACAGGAACAGGTTCTCGATAAGAAATGCCATAAACCTGAAATTCAGCCCTGGCTCTTCCAATTCTATCCCTGTCGAGGGAATCGACCACATAGATCTGCAAGTTAACAAACGCAACAGAGAAAGCTTACATCTCAAGAAAGCAGTGTCATATCACAAATCACTATGCCCCATCAATAAATCAAAGGCGAGTTCTAGCATGATCCACAAAGACGAAGGTCCTAGGCTAGGTAGGGAGATGTGTAGTAACATCCAGACACTTATCCTGTTTGGCTAACAATTCTACCATGTCTGTTTTTGGTGCCTCAGCAGCTAAGAGCACTAACGTATGCAAATATCCACAGTAGATAAGCTAATTGACCATCTTTCCTGGTGACTGCTACTGAACTTGTTCATAAATCAGATGGGCACAAAAGAGAAGCAAGTAAAGAATGAAACAACTAACTGGAGGAAAGGAACTTATAGCTTTAGTAGTCCTATATGTTCCTATGTTGAATCGCTACTTAAAATACAACGAAACAACAAGCAAGCATATGGAATGAGAGTAATGACCAGAGCATCCGTGTTGTTGAAGTAGTGCCTCCACAAGGGCCTCAATTTCTCCTGGCCGCCCACATCCCACACAGTGAACACTACATTCTTGTACTGAACCTTCTCAACATTGAAACCTGCCCACGAATGGATTAACTAGCAAAGTAGTTCAAGGGCTTCGTGTTTAGTCGTATGAAAGCACACTGCACGAGCCCAAAATTAGTTAATAAGTAAAGAGATAGGCAGGCAGGTATGTTGTACCAATGGTGGGGACGGTGGAGAGTACTTCGCCAATGTGTAGCTTGTAGAGTATGGTGGTTTTACCGGCTGCATCCAACCCAAGCATCACCACCTAGCATAAGGCAACAGGCCGTTCCATTAGAATCGAGGAGCACAACGAATTAGCTTGGATCTTCGTGCCCTCTGAGTATCTCTGATGGTACATGGATGGTATGCATACATAGTGCGATGAAAATAGCAACTAACATGACAAAAGCAGCTAGTAAGAAAGCGAGCATCATCACATCACATGGTTGAGATGTAAAATCTGCTAGCTCCTCAGTTGTATGTATTCATCAGGATGAAAACAAATCAAATCAGACAGAATCATATGAAACTAATAGTAAATCAAAGGAGGAGCGGATCGATATGTGCTCTGATCGAAGGTCGACCGATCCATTCGCCCAACAAACTAATTAGGAGAAGAGAGGAGAGAAGAGGGCGCACCCGCATCTCCTTGTTGCCAAAGAAGGCATCGAAGAGCTTGCGAAAGGCCTGGCCCATCTCCCTCCCTCCTTGGATCAGGAGAATCTGGCCGGCTGGTCGGCCGCCGAAGAGGATGGGAATGGACCGGCTTCTGGAAGTTTCTGCTGCGTGTGTGAGGTTCGGGGTAGGATCGATCGGCCCCGCCCCTGCCTGCCTGCCTTGCTTCCTCTGGTCGAAGTCGGAGCCGGAGACGACGGGGGAGGAGGAGGAGGAGGTGGAGATGCTGAGCTCACTGGCGTTGGGGGGTGGTAGCGGATGCCCAAGGAATAATCTGGGCCGTCTACTTTTACGTGGGCCCCAACGACCATGTGAGCGGGTTGCAGTTAGGTTAGGTCGGGTTAAGCTGTTTTTTTTTGCAACTGGGTTGGAGAAGTATCACCTTTTTCTTTAACTGATTCTAAAAATACTCCCTCCGTTCCGAATTACTTGTCTTGAATTTGTCTAGATACGAAGGTATCTAGCACTAAAATGAGTCTAGATACATCCGTATCTAGACAAATCCAAGACAAGTAATTCGGAACGGAGGGAGTATATATTATTTTGACAACCTAAAAGAAAAGGCCAATTCTTTATTCTGAAATAGAAAGAGCTTTATGTATAATTATGCATAACCAATTCCGCAGGTAGGACGAGAATTGAGAGTAGCTCAGATGGTTAGGTTCCTTACGGTGAAACCAGTCCACCAAGTTTAAAGTCCTAAACTTCGACACTGGTGCTCGTATTTTCATGTATTTATCTGAGACTTTCCCGTGATGTTAGGAGGAGACGTTCCCGTCGACTGCGAAGACAGGTGTGCACGTGTGTGTTCTTAAGAGTAAGTGTATCTATGTGTATGTGGGCTTCTACATTTGTACCGTGTTAAAAAATTGCACGCAGGACAAAATGAGCTTTGTGTAACTTTAATTTACACCAAATTAGCTTTTTTGCTCATAAAAGGTTTTCATTAATTAAACAGAGTCATTACTGCCCTGTCGACAAAGGATGTCAACCTCCTCAGGGGCACTACGAAGCCATACAGCGGTTTGGGCAATAACCACCCCCTCCTTCTGGGTGAGTGTGTGGCTAGCTTTGTTTTGCTCCCGTTTGATCAATGTTATCTCACGCTATGGGCCTGCAATGAGCTGCCGGATATCTCCAACCATTGCAACCACCGAAGACCTATTGGCCTTGGAGTCATTGTTCATGTGGGCCACCGAAGAGCAGCCCGTCTTCACGATGAGTCTGTTTGGACTCCGCTCAAGGGCCAGAGTCACTCCCTCCATTAGCACCGCCATCTCCACCTCAAGGGCGCTCATACATATGTGAATGAAGCGACAAGATGAGTAAATGACAACACTTGCGTGATCTCGGAGTATCATTCCAACACCTCCTGTGCTCTCCTCTTCCTTCCATGCACTGTCCATGTTCAGATTTACCCAACTGAATGGTGGCTTTCATCATCGCTCGAGAGGTCGTGTGCTTGCAGTCATCATTTTACAGAGCCAAACTAGTTATATACCTGTGTGTTAGCACAGAAAAATGGAACCTTCAATAAAAATGTTCATCCAAATCAAACACACTCCAATGACAAATTTTATCTCCCTCGCCCTCATGCAGAAGCCTCGATTCATCCAACATTCAACGTAGCTCTCATGTGCAGTGTCTATCAAATGATAAATGTCGGTATTTCCCCAAAGAGGAAGGGGTGATGCAGTACAACTACGGTAGGTATTTCCCTTAGTTATGAAACCAAGGTTATCAATCCAGTAGGAGAATCAAGCAACACTATGTAAACGGTACCTGCACACAAAGAACAAATACTTGCAACCCGACGCATAAGAGGGGTTGTCAATCCCTCCACGGTAAAAAGATAGATTAAATTGTATGAGATTGGATAAATAGATCTAGCAAGAACACAAAATAAAGTAAGTAAAGAAAAAGTACAACAAGGTATTTTGGGGGTTTTTGGAAATATAGATCTGAAAACAATATGATAAAAGATAGACCCGGGGCCGTAGATTTCACTAGTGGCTTCTCTCGAGAAAATAGCGTACGATGGGTAAACAAATTATTGTTGGGAAATTGATAGAAGATCAAATAATTGTGAAGATATCCAAGGCAATGATCATGTATATAGGCATCACGTCAAATATTAGTAGACCGACTTCTGCCTGCATCTACTACTATTACTCCACACATCGATCGTTATCCAGCATGCTCTAGTGTATTAAGTTCATGGAGAAACAGAGTAATGCAATAAGAACGATGACATGATGTAGACAAGATCTATTCATGTAGGAATAGACCCCATCTTTTTATCCTTAATAGCAATGATACATACATGCCTCGCTACCCCTTATGTCACTGGGTAAGGATACCGCAAGATCGAACCCATCACAAAGCACCTCTTCCCATTGCAATAAAAAATTGATCTAGCCGGCCTAACTAAACCAAAGATTCAGAGAAGAAATACGAGGCTATAAATAATCATGCATATAATCGATCAAATAAAACTCAAATAATATTCATGGATATAGATCTGATCATAAACTCAAACTTCATCGGATCCCAACAAACACACCGCAAAAAGTCATTACATCAAATAGATCTCCAAGAACAACGAGGAGAACATTGTATTGAGAATCAAAAAGAGAGAAAAAGCCATCTAGCTACTGCCTACAGACCCGTAGGCCTATGGTGAACTACTCATGCATCATCAGAGGAGCACCAATGAGGATGATGAACCCCTCCGTGATCGTGTTCCCCTCCAGTAGAGTGCCGGAATAGGGCTCTAGATTGAATCTCGTGGTTCTGGAACTTGCGGTGGCTGGAATTGTGTTTCGTCGACTCCTCTATGGTTTCTGGAATATTTGGGTATTTATAGAGTCGAGAGGCGGTGGAGGAGACGTACCCCTGTGGCCCCACAACCCATCAGGGCGCGCCTGGGCCTCCTGGCGCGCCCTGATGTCTTGTGGGCCCCACATACCTCCCCTCTGGTGCTTCCTTGGCTCCCAAGTTGTCTTCTGGTCCCAAAAAATCTCCAAAAAGTTTCGCTACATTTGGACTCTGTTTGGTACCGATATTCTGCGAAGTAAAAAAAAAGCAAAAAGCAACAATTGGCACTTGGCACTATGTCCATAGGTTAGTCCCAAAAAATGATATAAATTTGCTATAAAATGATTGTAAAACATCCAAGAATGATAATATAACAACATGGAACAATCAAAAATTATAGATACGTTGGAGACGTATCAGCATCCCTAAGCTTAATTATTGCTCGTCCTCGAGTAGGTAAATGATAAAAACAGAATTTTTGAAGTGGAATGTTGCCTAACCTGTTCATCACATATTATTTTCTTTTGTAGCATGGACATTTGGACTTTTAGATGGTTCAAAGCAATAGTCCATATTTGACATGAAGACTTCAATACTCAAGCATATCAACAAGCAACCATATCTTTCAAAATATCAACACTAAAGAAGTTATCCCTAGCCCATCATGCTCAATCATTGATCCATTCACGGAACACACTTGAGTATTAGCTACATCCAATGCACAAGTGTTGTCATAGTGCTCCCTAGTTGGTGCTTTATAAGAGAAGATGGAGACTCAAATAAAAATAAAAATTGCATAAAATAAATAGATAGGCCCTTCACAGAGGGAAGTAGAGATTTGTAGATGTGCCAGAGCTCAAAGCAAACATTTAGAGATAAATATTTTGAGAGGCATGCTTTTCCTGTGAACGAAAACGACTGAGTAGTTCCCAGTACTTTTCATGCTAGATACATCATAGGCGGTTCCCAAATAGAAAATAAAGTTTATTCCTTTTCCCACCATTTTTTCACAATCCATGGCTAGCTGTATCCACGGGTGCCTTCCATACCAACACTTTCCAAGGAATTTATTATTGAACAACATAAATATATTTTTTGCATTTCAGGACTGGGCATCCCTATTACCTTTGCTACACTCTTGTGCAATGGTAAGTGAATAAACACTCATCTTGAGAATAACACATCTAGCATAAAAAATATTGGCCACCCCCTGTCGCTTCATGAGCGGTACGGGCACATAAAAAAGAATTTTATTTTGAAAATTAGAGTTGGCACATACAAATTTACTTGGAACAACACGAAAATACCGCATATAGGTAGGTATGGTGGACTCATATGGCAAAACTCGGTTTAAGGATTTGGGATGCATAAGTATTATTCCCACTTAGTAGAAATGAAGGCTAGCAAATAGATTGAGAAGCAACCAACCAAGAAACAACAATTCTCATAAACCAACGTTAAGCATAATTAACACCGAATAATGCACCACAAGTAGGATGTAATTTCATTGCATAATTATTGACTTTCGTGCTTGCATAGGGAACCACAAACCTTAACACCAATATTCTTACTAAAGCACAATTACTCACCAACATGACTCACATATTACTATCTCCATATCTCAAAACTATTGCAAGGAATCAAACTTATCATATCCAATGATCTACATGAAAGTTTTTATTATATCCTTCTTGAATATTCATCATATTTAGGAGTGATGGGCACATGCTTCTCCGTACTGATTCGTATGGAATTAGCCCGACCCGGCGATCAAATTCTTGGTGGGAATCATCAACTTTATAATGTTTTAATAGCGGCTCACGCTTTTTTAATGATCTTTTTTATGGTTATGCCGGCGATGATAGGTGGATTTGGTAATTGATTTGTTCCGATTGTGATAGGTGCACCTGACATGGCATTTCCATGATTAAATAATATATCATTCTAGTTGTTGCCACCAAGTCTCTTGATCTTATTAAGCTCGTCCTTAGTAGAAGTGGGCAGCGACACTGGGTGGATAGTTTATCCGCCCTTAAGTGGTATTACCAGCCATTCTGGAGGAGCTGTTGATTTAGCAATTTTTAGTCTTCATCTATGAGGTATTTCATCAATTTTAGGTTCTATCAATTTTATAACAACTATCTTCAACATGCGTGGACCTGGAATGACTATGCATAGATTACCACTTTTTGTGTGGTCCGTTCTAGTGACAGCATTCCTACTTTTATTATCACTTCCGGTACTGGCGGGGGCAATTACAATGTTACTAATCGATCGAAACTTCAATACAACCTTTTTTGATCCTGCGGGAGGGGGAGACCCAATATTATACTAGCATCTCTTTTGGTTCTTTGGTCATCCAAAGGTGTATATTCTCATTCTGCCTGGATTTGGTATTATTAATCATATCGTATTGACCTTTTCAAGAAAACCGGTCTTCGGGTATCTAGGCATGGTTTATGCCATGATAAGTATAGGTGTTCTTGGATTTATAGTTTGGGCTCATCATATGTTTACTGTGGGCTTAGACGTTGATATGCGTGCCTACTTCACCGCAGCTACCATGATCGTAGTTGTGCCGACAGGAATCAAAATCTTTAGTTGGATCGCTACCATGTGGGGAGGTTCGATACAATACAAAACACACATGTTATTTGCTGTAGGGTTCATCTTTTTGTTCACCATAGGAGGGCTCACTGGAATAGTTCTAGCGAACTCTGGGCTAGATATTGCTCTATATGATATTTATTATGTGGTTGCACATTTCCATTATGTACTTTCTATGGGAGCCATTTTTGCTTTATTTGCTGGATTTTACTATTGGGTGGGTAAAATCTTTGGTCGTACATATACTGAAACTTTAGGCCAAATCCATTCTTGGATCACTTTTTTCGGGGTTAATCTGACCTTCTTTCCCATGCATTTCTTAGGGCTTTCGGGTATGCCACGTCGCATTCCAGATTATCCAGATGCTTACGCCTGATGAAATGCTCTGAGCAGTTTTGATTCTTATATATTCGTAGTTGGGATTCTCGTTTCTTCGTAGTTGTCGCAATCACTTCAAGTAGTGGAAAGAACCAAAAATATGCGGAAAATCCTTGGGTTGTTGAACAGAATCCAGCCACACTAGAATGGTTGGTACAAAGCCCTCCGGCCTTTCATACTTTTGGGGAACTTCCTGCGATAAAAGAGACAAAAAGCTAAAAAAAACCTCTCCTAACTATGAAGGATGTTTCATAGAGATAGGTGTGGGGAAATAAGTTATTCATTTGAAGAGTTAGTTGGCTGGCCTACCGGCCCGCAGATTAGGTTGGCTTTTATCGTCAAGTGAACTACGTAACCAAAGCGATTCCTTCTTGGTGGAGATAGGTGGGTCCTGGTCCAACCTAAGTCACTTCGAACCTGACGGGTCATTCGTTCGTGTGGAGAATCTCTCTCCTTAGTTAGGATTTCATTATCTTCAAGGCTAAGCATATTCATATGTCGAAGAAGGGGGGAGTGTCTCCATTTACGCTCATAGAACCTGGAAAAAAGAATATACCATCGTTTAAGGACCAAGGATGCGATGTGAGAAGCATAGGTTGGAGTAGCAGGAGTATGCGACAAGCAGTTGCATGTTTGATGTGGGTCTGTAACCAGATGAATTATAATACTTGGAATCCTCGCGGTATAGCTGCCACGAGGGCTCTTTTCCCACTTAATAGATTCATTGTTTCGTTACTGCGGTTGAGGGTACTTGTCGTTCAGAGATGCTATCAGAGTAGGAAAGTTAGCCAAGTTATCCTGCCTAGTTTAGATAAAGCACCCTGATCATACCAGATGCAACCCGATCATATACTACTTGTGAATCCAAAATCCTTAAACCCAGTTTTGCCATATGAGTCCACCATACCTACCTATATGCGGTATTTCCGTGCCGTTCAAAGTAAATTTGTATGTGCCAGCTCTAATTTTCAAAACAAATTTCCTTTTTGTGTGCTCGTACCACTCATGAAGCGACGGGGGGTGGCCAATATTTTTCATGCTAGATGCATTATTCTCAAGATGAGTGTTTATTCAATTGTCATTGCGCGAGAGTGTGGCAAAGGTAATAGGATGCCCAGTCCCAAAATGCAAAAAAATATTTATGTTGTTCAATAATAAATTACTTGGAAAATGTTGGTATGGAAGGCACCCGTGGATATGGCTAGCCATGGATTGTGAAAGAATGGTGGAAAAAGGAATAAACTTTATTTTCTGTTTGGGAACCGCCTATGATGTATCTAGCATGGAAAGTACTAGGAACTACTCGGTCGTTTTCGTTGACAGGAAAAGCATGCCTCTCGAAAATTTTATCTCTCAATTTTTGCTTTGAACTCTGGCACCCCTACAAATCTCTACTTCCGTCTGCGAAGGGCCTACCTGTTTATTTTATGTAATTTTTATTTTTATTTGAGTCTCCATCTTCTCTTATAAAGCATCAACTAGGGAGCACTATGATCACACTTGTGCATTGGATGTAGCTAATGTTCAAGTGTGTTTCGTGAATAGATCAATGATTGAGCATGATGGGCTAGGGATAACTTCCTTTAGTGTTGATATTTTGAAAGACATGGTTGCTTGTTGATATGCTTGAGTATTGAAGTCTTCGTGTCAAATATGGACTATTGCTTTGAACCATCTAAAAGTCCAAATGTCCATGCTACAAAAGAAAAGAATATGTGACGAACATGTTAGGCAGCATTCCACATCAAAAGTTCTGTTTTTATCATTTACCTACTCAAGGATGAGCATGAATTAAGCTTTGGGATGC
Organism: Triticum urartu; assembly: GCF_003073215.2. Lineage (NCBI taxonomy): Eukaryota > Viridiplantae > Streptophyta > Magnoliopsida > Poales > Poaceae > Triticum > Triticum urartu. Next base: position 353,228,357 of record NC_053022.1, read on the forward strand.
TGATACGTCTCCAACGCATCTATAAATTTTTTATTGTTCCATGCTGTTATATTATCATTCTTAGATGTTTTACAATCATTTTATAGCAACTTTATATCTTTTTTGGGACTAACCTATTGACATAGTGCCTAGTGCCAGTTTCTGTTTTTTGCTTGTTTTTACTTCGTAGAATATCAGTACCAAATGGAGTCCAAATGCAGCGGAACTTTTTGTAGATTTTTTTGGACCAAAAGACAACTTGGGAGCCAAGGAAGCACTAGAAGGGAGGCCTGTGGGGCCCACAAGACACCAGTGCATGCCCTAATGGGTTGTGGGGCCCACAGGTTTCTCCTCCACCGCCTCTCAGCTCTATAAATACCCAAATATTTCAGAAACCCTAGAGGAGTCGACAAAACACAATTCCAGCCGCCGCAAGTTCCAGAACCACGAGATCCAATCTAGAGTCCTATTCTGGCACTCTGTCGGAGGGGAACACGATCATGGAGGTGTTCATCATCCTCATTGGTGTTCCTCTGATGATGCGTGAGTAGTTCACCATAGACCTACGGGTCCGTAGGCAGTAGCTAGATGGCTTCTTCTCTCTTTTTGATTCTCAATACAATGTTCTCCTCGTTGTTCTTGGAGATCTATTTGATGTAATGAATTTTTGCGGTGTGTTTGTTGGGATCTGATGAAGTTCGAGTTTATGATCAGATCTACATCCATGAATACTATTTGAGTTTTCTTTGATCGATTATATGCATGATTATTTATAGCCTCGTATTTCTTCTCCGAATCTTTGGTTTAGTTAGGCTGACTAGATCGATTTTTATTGCAATGGGAAGAGGTGCTTTGTGATGGGTTCGATCTAGCGATGTCCTTACTCAATGAGAGAAGGGGTAGCGAGGCATGTATGTATCGTTGCTATTAAGGATAAAAAGATGGGGTCTATTCCTACATGAATATATCTTGTCTACATCATGTCATCGTTCTTATTGCATTACTCCGTTTCTCCATGAACTTAGTACACTAGATGCATGCTGGATAGCGGTCGATGTGTGGAGTAATAGTAGTAGATGCGGGTAGAAGTCGGTCTACTAATCTTGTATGTGATGCTTATATACATGATCATTGCCTTGGATATCGTCATAATTATTTGATCTTCTATCAATTGCCCAACAGTAATTTGTTTACCCATTGTACGCTATTTTCTTGAGAGAAGCCACTAGTGAAATCTATGCCCCCGGGTCTATCTTTTATCATATTGTTTTCATATCTATATTTCCAAAACCCCAAAAATACCTTGCTACACTTTTTATTTACTTATTTTATTTTGTGTTCTTGCTAGATCTATTTATCCAATCTCTTTAATCTATCTTTTTTTCGTGGAGGGATTGACAACCCCTCTTATGCATCGGGTTGCAAGTATTTGTTCTTTGTGTGAAGGTACCATTTACATAGTGTTGCTTGGTTCTCCTACTAGACTGATACCTTGGTTTTATAACTGAGGGAAATACCTACCATAGTTGTGCTGGATCATCCCTTCCTCTTTGAGGAAATACCGACATAGTTCCAGCGACATCAACCTCACCCTTGCCGAACCACAAAGGGGATCATGGCCCCATAGGTGATCGTGCTCTCCCATGACATCTTTGGCGCACCAGGTAGGGGGGCATCACTTGCGTGAACCCGAAGTTGTGAACAACGCGTCGATATTCATCAACATCCTTTTCGTCATCATCTTCTCCATCCATGGCACCCAAGAAGAAACCCGACGCGACCACGCAACCATCCGCTTTGAAGGCCCCCTCGCACACAACTGTGGATGTTGTAGGCATCACAGCAGTGTTGGGTGAGGCAGGCGCCGCAGGTGACACGACCGGCACAGGTGGCGCCATCGTTGTGCTCCCCGCGGCAGAAGCTAGAGCAGGAAGCGCAGAGGGCGGGCGACATCAGCAACACCCCGGCGGGCTGGATCCGGAAGCTGCAGGGGGAGGGAACTTTTAGTCTCCTCGTCCCTGTTGTACTAGCAGGCATAGTCGCAACAACGACGCCCGCTCCGGTGCGAGCCGCGATCCTCTAGTTCCGCCCACCACGGGCGCGGCTACTAGGCGTGCGCCCTGCCCAGAACAAGACGGGCAGGGCGAAGCGCCAAATAGAGCCGCCGACCCCCAAGCATGGCCCACTCATCACCGGACTGCTTTGGCGCCTGGTTCACGATGGCAAGAATGCGACGATGCTCCTGCTGGTTCTTTTAGAAGTCGAGCGACGTCACAGTCTACCTCACTAGCCATGCCAAGTATGGCCGTAGAAGCAATGACGCGATCCCAACTCCTGTTGAACTTTTTGCCAACGGCTGACAAGATGGATGAGTGGAGGGCCACCATCCAGAGTTTGATTGGCTTTGTTGAAGCCGGTAAATCACAGCATGCAGAGCCATCACAATGCCAGCGAACGGCGACGACAACCTGTGACGTTGGTCGTTTGAGAAGGCTACACCAATGGTGCAATCCCCTCTGCGACAACCGACCCAGTGGCAGCCTCGGCGAGCTCAATGAGTCGACGAGCCCGATGAGACATTGATGGCTTCGTCTGACCCACAAACCCGTCGTGATCAGCGGCGGGTTCTAGAAGACCAGCGGAAGGAAGATGCACGAGTCACCATAGAGCGACGTTGAGAGGCACACCGTCAGTCTGACAGGCGCAATGGACCAGACGATGACGAGCCCACGCTCGGTGCTGGCAGGTACCTACCTTTCGAGGTTGGGTGCCCTGCCTTCACTTGTGAGCTGCGGTAGGTCCGCTGGCCATCTGCCCGCGTTTTCAAGCCTGAACTACCAGAAAAATATGATGGAAAGTTAAACCCGGTAGAGTTTTTGAGCATTTATACAATTGTTGTTCAAGCCGCTGAAGGCAGAGATGAGAAGGTGTTCGCCAACTATTTCCCTTTGGCTCTTAAGCCAAATGTGAGATCATGGCTGATGCACCTGCCGGAAAACTCCATTTAATCATGGGCAAATTTGTGCAATGAGTTTGTTGGCGCCTTCATAGGCAGCTACCAAGAGCCTGGACAGCCTAGTGATCTGCAGGTCCTTCCACAGAAGGAAGGAGAGGATCTGTGTTAGTACATACAGAGGTTTAGTTGAGTACACCGTAACATCCCGAAGATACATCCTGCAGCCATGATTGTCGCGTTCCACTCGAATGTGCGCAACAAAAGGATGCGGGCCAAGATGAACGTCCGGTTGCCCAATATCGTCAATGAGTTATACACCTTGGCGGATAAGTGTGCTCGGGCTGAAGAAGGAAGGCGGCTCCCCGAAGAGGAGGCTGGTGTCGAAATCGACTCAGATGACGATGACGGTGCTGCCAACCCAAAGGGGAGGAATTGGAGGCTCAATAGGAAGCACAAGGATAAGGAGTATTGGCCGTTGAGAGCTCTGGTGATCCTGGTACTAGCAAGAAAACCAAGACTGAGCCCCCCCACAAGGGAGCTGCTGCATGCGCTGATTGCCGAGGCCGCAGCAGCAGAAAAAGCCGGACAATTCGTATTGGAAATATGCGCTAGAGGCAATAATAAAATGGTTATTATTATACTCCCTTATTCATGATAATTGTCTATTGTTCATGCTATAATTGTATTAACCGGAGACCGTAATACATGTGTGAATACATAGACCACAGTATGTCCCTAGTAAGCCTCTAGTTGACTAGCTCGTTGATCGATAGATGGTTACAGTTTCCTGACCATGGACATTGGATGTCATTGATAACGGGATCACGTCATTAGGAGAATGATGTGATGGACAAGACCCAATCCTAAGCATAGCACAAGATCGTGTAGTTCGTCTGCTAAAGCTTTTCTAATGTCAAGTATCATTTCCTTAGACCATGAGATTGTGCAACTCCCGGATACCGTAGGAATGCTTTGGGTGTGCCAAACGTCACAACGTAGCTGGGTGGCTATAAAGGCACACTACGGGTATCTCCAAAAGTGTCTGTTGGGTTGGCACGAATCGAGACTGGGATTTGTCACTCCGTGTGACGGAGAGGTATCTCTGGGCCCACTCGGTAGGACATCATCATAATGAGCTCAATGTGACCAAAGAGTTGATCACGGGATGATGTGTTAAGGAACGAGTAAAAGCGACTTGCCGGTAACGACATTGAACGAGGTATTGGGATATCGACGATCGAATCTCGGGCAAGTAACGTACCGATTGACAAAGGGAATTGTATACAGGATTGATTGAATCCCAGACATCGTGGTTCATTCGATGAGATCATCGTGGAACATGTGGGAGCCAACATGGGTATCCAGATCACGCTGTTGGTTATTGGCCAAAGAGCTGTCTCGGTCATGTCTGCATGATTCCCGAACCCGTAGGGTCTACACACTTAAGGTTCGGTGGCGCTAGAGTTGTTATGAGAATTAGTGTGCAGTTACCGAATGTTGTTCATAGTCCCGGATGAGATCCCGGACGTCATGAGGAGTTCCGGAATGGTCCGGAGGTAAAGATTTATATATGGGAAGTCCTATTTTGGCCACCGGAAAATGTTCGGGATTTTTCGGTATTGTACCGGGAAGGTTCTAGAAGGTTCCGGAGTGGGGCCCACCTGCATGGGGGGACCCACATGAATGTGGGTAGTGGGGGCAAGGCCCCACACCCCTGGTCAAGGCGCACCAATATCCCCCCTTAGAAGGAATAAGATCAAGATCCCTAAAAAGGGGGATAACAATCGATGGGGAAGGGAAATGATGGGATTTCTTTCCCACACCTTTGCCAACGCCCCAATGGACTTGGAGGGCAAGAAACCAGCCCCCTCCACCCCTATATATAGTAGGGAGGAACATGGGAGCCGCACCCCTTCCCCTGGCGCAGCCCTCTCCCTCCCCAACACCTCCTCCTCCTCCTCCGTAGTGCTTGGTGAAGCCCTGCCGGAGAACTGCAAGCTCCACCACCACGCCGTCGTGCTGCCGGAGCTCTCCCTCAACTTCTCCTCTCCCCTTGCTGGATCAAGAAGGAGGAGACATCCCTGGGTTGTATGTGTGTTGAACGCGGAGGCGCCGTTGTTTGGCGCTTAGATCGGAATCAACCGCGATCTGAATCGCTACGAGTACGACTCCTTCATCCGCGTTCTTGTAACACTTCCGCATCACGATCTTCAAGGGTATGAAGATGCACTCCCCTCTCTCTCGTTGCTAGTCTCCCCATAGATTGATCTTGGTGATGCATAGAATTTTTTTAATTTCTGCAACGATCCCCAACAGTTTGATGGGCCATACTACAAGATCCACCGCACCAAGGGCCATGATCTCCAAGAGTGTCATCAAGTTGAGCAACTTGTTCAAAAGCAAAAGGCTGAATACGAGAAGCATGTCAGGGAGAGAAGCCAAGAAGGTGCTGGCAGGAAGGGACGTGGCGGTAAAGGAGGCCGCCACGACAAGGCCCCATAGCAGAAAGAAAAACCCACTAGGGGCGTGAAAAGAAAGAAGGAGATGATGTAAGTCATGAGGAAGATGAGGAAGGAACCAACGAACAAGAATTCCAGAAGGCGGCTGAAGCCATGTGCATTGACGGAGGTGCGTCCTTGCACTCCTCTCATCGGCAACTCAAGAAATGGGCATGAGAAGTCAATGCCGTGGAGCCAACCGTGGATTCTCAAAGGCCACTAAAATGGTCCCACACGCCTATCATCTTTGACGAAGAGGATCACCCTGACCACACTACTGCGGTAGGGTGCTTGCCACTGTTGGTTTCTCCAACGATCCGCAACCTCAAGGTCACGAAGATGCTAGTTGACGGTGGGGCTGGGCTGAATTTGATCTCCCCTAAGGTGGTCAGCATGCTACAGATTCATGATGAAGAACTCAAGGCCACGGGTACATTCCAAGGAATCAACCCCGGCAGGAGCCGGCCAAAGGGGAAGATCACATTGTTTGTGACATTTGGCGGGGAACTAAACTACCGGACTGAGAGGGTCGTGTTTGACGTTGTTGAACGCCCTTTGACTTACAATGGGATTCTTGGTCGTCCAACTCTGGCAAACTTCATGGCAGCATCCCACTATGCCTACAACACTTTGAAGATGCCAGGGCCAATGGGTGTCATTTCCATCCCATCAGACAAGAAAGATGCAATCATATGTGTGGACAAAATGTACCAGGATGCGGTAGCAGCTAAGGCAGCTGACGCCCCCGCTCCAGCCAAGGAAACAAAGAAGGGAAAGAAGGCTAGCAGAGATGCCAGCAAGGAATCCGGGAAGCGCGCCTCTTCGGAGTGCATTGCACCCGTTTATGACCTGCCTGAGAGTTCCACTAGCAAGAGACCCAAGGTTGCTTCACCTGCCGTGAAGAGGGTTCCGGCAAGATAGGATGGCGCTAACAGTACATTCACCATCAAGGCCACCCTTGGCGACAAATAGGAAAGCACGCTTGTTGCCTTCCTGCGGGCGAATGTCGATGTGTTTGCTTGGCAGCCATCTGACATCCCTGGTGTTCGTCGGGAGGTAATCGAGAACCACCTTGCTGTCTGCCCTCATGCTCGGCCTGTCAAGCAAAAGGTCAGAAAGAAAGCTTTGGAGCGATAGCAGTTTATTGCCGAGGAAATCAAGAAGCTTGAAGCAGCTGGTCTGGTCAGAGGGGTACTGCATCCAACTTGGTTAGCAAATCCAGTGGTGGTGTGCAAGGCAAACAGAAAATGGAGGCTTTGCATTGATTTCACAGACTTGAACAACACATGTCCTAAAGACCCTTCCCCCTGCCACACATTGACCAAATTGTTGATTCCACTTCTGGGTGTGATTTGCTATCCTTCTTACCACGTATGAGATCACCCTATCCAACAAAAACTTCCTTTAGATTAGTTTTGATTCAAAAAAGGTTTCCGCCGAACTCATCTCGGACCGATCGAGTTGTAGAAATCGGTCTCACCGATTTGGCTTAGGCTATTGTACTTGTAACTTTTGGTCTAATCAAAACTTGCCAATCGGTGTGACCAAGTTCGGTTCTCAGTGAAATCCTAGAAATCTCGGAGCCACCAAACCGTGTCTCGGTCTGACCGATTCCACTAGTTCAGACTCCAATATTGCTTCAGTGGCACTGCTACCTCTTGAGCACTGCGTTGGTTTTCCCTTGAAGAGGAAAGGGTGATGCAGCAAAGTAGCGTAAGTATTTCCCTCAGTTTTTGAGAACCAAGGTATCAATCCAGTAGGAGGCCACACGCAAGTCCCTCGTACCTACACAAACAAATAAGAACCTCGCAATCAACGCGATAAATGGGTTGTCAATCCCTTCACGGTCACTTACGAGAGTGAGATCTGATAGAGATAATAATAATAAGATAAATATTTTTGGTATTTTTATGATATAGATTGAAAGTAAAGATTGCAAAATAAAATAGATTGGAAACTTATATGATAGAAAATAGACCCGGGGGCCATAGGTTTCACTAGTGGCTTCTCTCAAGATAGCATAAGTATTAGGGTGGGTGAGGGAGTCCTGGATTAGGGGGTGTTCGGATAGCCGAACAATACCTTCAAGCCGGACTCCTGGACTATGAAGACACAAGATTGAAGACTCCGTCCCGTGTCCAGAAGGGACTTTCCTTGGCATGGAAGGCAAGCTTGGCGATACGGATGTTCAGATCTTCTACCATTGTAACCGACTCTATGTAACCCTAACCCTCTCCGGTGTCTATATAAACCGGAGGGTTCTAGTCCGTAGGACAACATACACATCAACAATCATACCATAGGCTAGCTTCTAGGGTTTAGCCTCTCTTATCTTGTGGTAGATCAACTCTTGTACTACCCATATGATCAATATTAATCAAGCAGGACGTAGGGTTTTACCTCCATCAAGAGGGCCCGAACCTGGGTAAAACTTCGTGTCCCCTGCCTCCTGTTACCATCCGGCCTAGACACACAGTTCGGGCCCCCCTACCCGAGATCCGCCGGTTTTGACACCGACATTGGTGCTTTCATTGAGAGTTCCTCTGTGCCGTCGCCGTCAGGCCCGATGGCTCCTACGATCATCAATGGCGATGCAGTCCAGGGTGAGACCTTCCTCCCCGGGCAAATCTTCGCCTTTGGCGGCTTTGCACTGCGGGCCGATTCACTTGGCCATCTAGAGCAGATCGAAAGCTACGCCCCTGGCCGCCAGGTCAGATTCGGAAGTTTAAACTACACGGCCGACATCCGCGGGGACTTGATCTTTGACCGATTTGAACCACTGCCGAGCGTGCCGCACTGTCACGACGAGCATGATCTAGCTCTGCCGCCGAACAGTGCCCCAGAGGCCGCACCCGCATCGGCTCCGACCCCTAGTTCGGAGCCGGCCGCGTCGATCGAGGATGGGCGGTTGGACGCCACCTCGGGGGCTGCGATCCCAACGGTGGTTGAGCCGAACACCAGCCCCGTACTCTGCAAGATTCGTGACTCCATGGAGCCGGATTCTTCTCCGGACTCCGAACCCTCCGCACCCCTACCGAGCGAATCCGATTGGGCGCCGATCATGGAGTTCACGGCTGCGGACGTCTTTCAGCACTCGCCTTTCGGCGATATCCTGAAATCACTGAAGTCTCTCTCTTTGTCAGGAGAGCCCTGGCCGGACTACTGTCAGCAAGGTTGGGGTACGGACGATGAAGAAATTAAAAACCCACCCACTGCCCACTTTGTAGCCACTGTCGATGACTTAACCGACATGCTCGACTTCAACTCCGAAGACATCGACGGTATGGACACCGATGAAGGAGATGATGAAGAACCAGCGCCTACTAGGCCCTGGAAAGCCACCTCGTCATATGACATATACATGGTGGACACCCCAAAAGAGGGAGAGGGCGATGGAACAGCGGAGGATGACCCCTCCAAGAAACAGCAAAAGCGCCGGCGTCAGCGGCGCCGCTCAAAATCCCGCCAACACAAAACCGGCGATTCCAGCACGGGAGATAATAATACCACGGAAAGCGCCGAAGAACATCCCCCCGAGCAAGATTTAGCACAGGAGGATGGAGAAACCAGCCCTCATGAGAGAGCGGCCGACAGAGAGGTCGAGGACGATAATTGTATGCCTCCCTCCGAAGACGAGGCAAGCCTCGACGATGACGAATTCGCCGTGCCGGAGGATCCCGTCAAACAAGAGTGTTTTCAGCGCAGGCTTATGGCCACGGCAAGAAGCCTCAAGAAAAAACATCAACAACTTAAAGCTGATCAAGATCGGCTAGTCGATAGATGGACTGAAGTCCTTGCGGCCGAAGAGCATAAACCCGAACGCCCCTCCAAGTGCTACCCGAAGCGCAGGTTGCTACCCCGATTAGAGGAGGAAGCACTCGACGCGGCCGACAGGCCACCTCGTGGCCGCGACAGAGAGGCCTCATGGCCCTCCACCTAAGCCGCACCCCGTACCAAGGCACGGGAATATGCGTCGGACTTAGGAGACATGTTGGAGGACAAGGCAAGGCAAACAAGATTGATCTACGGATCGCGTAGGCGCCCCACGGCTCAAGACGATAACCGTCACGCCGGCCACAAATTCGGCAAGGCCGAGCACAGCAGACAAAGCTCATTGGAGCTACATCATGATATCGCCCAGTACAGAGGCGCCGCACACCCATTGTGCTTCACAGACGAAACAATGGATCATCAAATCCCTGAGGGTTTCAAACCCGTAAACATCGAATCATATGATGGTTCAACAGATCCCGCGGTATGGATCGAGGATTATCTCCTTCATATCCACATGGCCCGCGGCGATGATTTCCACGCCATCAAATACCTCCCACTCAAGCTTAAAGGACCAGCCCGACAGTGGCTTAACAGCCTGCCAACAGGGTCAATCAGCTGTTGGGAGGACCTGGAAGCCGCATTCCTCGACAATTTCCAGGGCACTTATGTGCGACCCCCAGACGCTGACGACCTAAGCCACGTAATTCAGCAGCCAGACGAATCGGCCAGGCAATTCTGGACACGGTTCCTAACAAAGAAAAATCAAATACTCGACTGTCCGGACGCAGAGGCCTTAGCAGCCTTCAAGCATAATATCCGCGACGAGTGGCTTGCCCGGCACCTAGGACAGGAGAAGCCGAAATCTATGGCAGCACTCACGGCACTCATGACCCGCTTTTGCGCGGGAGAAGACAGCTGGCTTGCTCGTAGCAACAATATGACCAAGAACCCTGGTCGTTCGGACACCAGGGACATTAGTGGCAGGTTGCGTCGCAACCAGCAGAAGCGCCGCATCAACGGCGACAATGCTAAGGATACGACAGTTAATGCCAGATTCAGAGGCTCTAAATCCGGTCAGCGGAAAAAGTCATTCAAAAGGAATCCTAGGGGCCCGTCTAGCTTGGACCGAATACTCGACCGCTTGTGCCAAATACATGGCACCCCCGAAAAGCCGGCCAATCACACCAACAGAGACTGTTGGGTGTTCAAGCAGGTAGGCAGATTAAGCGCCGACAATGAAGACAAGGGGTTGCATAGCGATGACGACGAGGAGCCCCGGCCGCCGAACAACAATGGACAGAAGGGTTTTCCCCCACAAGTGTGGACGGTGAACATGATATACGCCACCCACGTCCCCAAAAGGGAGCGGAAGCGCGCATTAAGGGACGTATACGCGGTAGAGCCAGTCGCCCCAAATTTCAACCCATGGTCCTCCTGCCCGATCACCTTTGATCGAAGAGACCATCCCACTAGCATCCGTCATGGCGGATTCGCCGCATTGGTTCTCGACCCAATTATTGACAGATTTCATCTTACTAGAGTCCTTATGGACGGCGGCAGTAGCCTGAACCTGCTTTACCAGGATACAGTGCGGAAAATGGGCATAGATCCCTCGAGGATTAAGCCCACCAAAATGACCTTTAAAGGCATAATACCAGGTGTAGAGGCCAGCTGTACAGGCTCAGTCACACTTGAAGTGGTCTTCGGATCTCCGGATAATTTCCGAAGCGAGGAGTTAATCTTCGACATAGTCCCGTTCCGCAGCGGCTACCATGCACTGCTCGGGCGAACCGCATTCACCAAGTTCAATGCGGTCCCGCACTATGCATACCTTAAGCTCAAGATGCCAGGCCCTCGAGGAGTAATTACGGTCAATGGAAACACCGAACGCTCTCTGCGAACGGAGGAGCACACGGCGGCCCTTGCAGCGGAAGTACAAAGCAGCCTCTCCAGGCAGTTCTCCAGTCCGGCCATTAAACGTTCGGACACAGTCAAGCACGCCCGGAGTAACCTACAACAAGACCGCCTGGCACGTTCTGAGCAGGCGTAGCAATGCGGCCCCAACCCCAACCCCCACAAAAAGGCAACGCCAGTACTTCGCGTACATAACTACGCTCTAGAAATACCATGGGCACAGGGGGAGGGGCACCATCACGGCACGCCCAAAACACGGCTTAAACCACACCAGGGGCTGCCGATTTTTTTATATACTTTTCTCTTACTTCGAGGACTCTACTCTTCGGAAGGCTTGTTCGGCAGTTCAATTGCCGCACAAACGATGCAAGGACCAGGGAAGCAGACAAGCCATGCCGCATTACGGAAATCTCAGGTGGTCTCTATCACGAGCAGTATACCTGTTTCGCATACTATTCCGCAGCTTGCCCCTAGAGCAGACATGTTAAATAGTCCAACTTTTTCGTTTATCACATTACTTGTATTGTTCTGCTTTGCTCGCAGTTATTTTAATGAACAATGCATAGCTTTTGTCTATTTTTTGCATTACCTTTTTATATATATATGTTCCTAAATGACATGTTGCACCCGTACACTTTGGTATGGCCAAAATTCGCCAGGGGCTCCAGTACCCCTCAATATGGTGTGAGAAGTCCGAACACTTTAACAAGTGCGGCACCCCGAACTTATAGCATTATATGCATCGGCTCTGAATCATGTCTTGGGTCAATAGTTGGGTTTGCCCGGCTCCTATGTTTTGGTGCCTTACGTTCCGCTATATCGGCTAAGGTAGTACTAGGAGAACCACTGCGATTGTGCCCCGGTTGAGCTGGGTCGAGCACCTCAGTGGAGAAAGCTAAAACTGACCGTCATGATGAGGCGAGAGCTGGTCGCTGTTCAAGAGGTCTTTTCGAGTCCTTAAAGAGTTATGCCGCTTAGGGCGAGGAGTCGGCTCTGTCCGGCCAAGGCATGGATAGCGCCTCGAACTCGGTCTTCCGAATACTAGGGGCTTCGCCGAAATTTAAAATTATAGAATTCTATGGCTAAGTGAGAGTGTTCACGCATTATAGTCCGATTGCCTCGTTCGTTGGGCTGAGCGCCTCCCTCGAAGGACCCAAATATGGGAAAAAGAGCGCCCAGGTTTATCCCCGAACACCCCAGCACTAGCGGCAAGGGGGCAGAAGCCGACGAATCGCCATCTCTCAGTATTGATAAACAGCCGCACAGAAGGTAATATTTTAAATTCAAGCAACATTGCTTAGTGCATATGAACAACTTTTCAGCGCACAGGATAACACGAGTGGGTTTTACTCAAAAAATACATCCTTGGTACATTCATCCGCAACAAGGCGGGCACCCTTCAGAACATCCTTATAATAATTCTCGGGCTTGTGATGCTCTTTCCCCGGCGGTGGCCCGTCCTTCACAAGCTTCTCCACATCCAGCTTGCCCCAGTGCACCTTAGCACGGGCGAGGGCCCTACGGGCACCCTCAATGCAGACGGAGCGCTTGATGTCTTCAAGCCTCGGACAGGCCTCCACCAGCCGCCGCACCAGCCCGAAATAGCTCCCAGGCAGAGCCTCTCCAGGCCACAGCCGAACTAGGAGGCCCTTCATGGCCTGTTCGGCCGCCTTGTGGAGCTCGACCAGTTGCTTCAGCTGGTCGCTCAGGGGCACAGGGTGTCCGGCCTCAGCTTACTGAGACCAGAACACCTTCTCCGTCGAGTTGCCCTCCTCGGCTCGATAGAATGCGGCGGCATCGGATACACTCCGGGGAAGATCTGCAAATGCCCTTGGAGAGCTCCGGATTCGGGTAAGTATCAAGTAACTCACGTTTATATGTTTACTTTGCATAAAAAATGCCTTATCCGCAGCTATCTTCTTCACCTCATCCAACTCCTAGAGGGTCTTCTGGGACTCGGTCTTGGCAGACTTGGCATTTTCTATAGCTGCCGCGAGCTCAGACGCTCGCATCTTCGAGTCAAGCTCCAAACTCTCATGTTTCTACATGAGAACCTGGAGCTCTTGCCGCACCTTGCCAACCTCAGCCTCATACCTCTCCCGCTCGGTGCGCTCCGCGGCCGCACTCTTCTCGGCCTCGAGCAACGCTTGCTTAAGGGTCGCCACCTCAGACGTGGCCCCTACAATAGCCATGTCAATCCTGTCATTTTTTGCAATTGCGCCTTTTTTATATACATATTCAAATAGGGTATTTCTTACCTTCCTTCTCCTCGAGCTGCTTCTTGGCACGCCCGAGTTCTTGCTCAGACTTCTCGAGGCTCTGCTTCAGCACGTCCACTTCCGCAGTCAGTGCGGCAGACGCTAGCAGAGAAGCCTGCATACGCATATTGACTCCTTTTGTTAGACTCCTGCGAATTCTTTGATCCTCTATTCGGCTTTTCTTCCCGAACGCCCAATAGAGCATCAGGGGCTACTGTCTATGCGGTAATATTATTTAAACATTCTTTACTTACCTCAAAGCCTGTTAAAAGGCTTGTACAAGCTTCAGTCAGTCCGCTTTTGGCGGACTGAACCTTCTGGATCAGCGCACTCATAATAGTGCGGTGCCCCTCGTCGATGGAGGCACCTTGGAGCGCCTCCAACATATTGTCCGGCGCCTCCGGTTGGACGGAGGTCACCGGTACGGTAGGCTTGCTCCTCTTGGAAGGAGGTCGCCCGCCGGACTCTGGAACCTTTGAAGATTCCGGAGCTGTGTCCGGCCTTAAGCCGGACTTGGAGCCCTGGGGGTTTCCTCCCCTTTACTCCTGGAGTCCGGGAGGTCGCCTTGCGGCGCCTCCAGGACCACCTCCTCCCGGCTTGGAACCTGTTGGGACAACACTTCGGTATCGTCCGTAGGACGGGGGGATGAAGCTGTCGGAAGCGAGTTCACATCCGACGGGTCCAGTGAGCCGCTCGACGATTCGTCGAGTCGGTGTTTGGGTGGGCTGCATAAACATGTTCGACATAAGGGAAAGCTATGCAAAAAATCGAATACTATGAGTCACTCCGGTATCCGGATACTTACGATTTCGCCAGGGGCTTGGCCCTGGGCTGCCACTCCTCTTCGTCGTCGGCGGCGTCGGTGGAGCAGTCCGGAGGAAGGGTTTTCCCCTTCTTGGACCCTCCGGCCTCCTCAGAGAGGGCGGCCTTCCTTTTCTTCTGTCCTCCCGCTGGAGGGGGAGAGGTCTCTTCTTCTTCCTCCTCGTTCTCACTAGAGGAAGGCGCTTCGGGACCGTCGGATGACGAATCCGACACCTCCTGGCGCCGGGCACTCCTTCGAGTCCCCGTGGCCTTCTTGGCCTTCTTCTCCGGCACCACGTAGGCTGCCGGAACCAGTAGCTTCGCCAAATGGGCGTCCGCTGGGCCTTCGCGCGTAGGAGCCGGACAGTTGATCTGTCCGGACGTCACCTCCCAATCCTATCAAAGATAAGGGAACTCAGATCCCGCATAGAGTCAAACTATGAAAAACTGATACCCTGTAAAAGGACAAAACCAGCTTACCGCATGAGCATGATGCTGAGTACTGAATCCGCGATCCTCGGCAGCGGATGCGGGAGCCTCGGCGCCCTTGAAAAGCATCCTCTAGGCATCTTCGTATGTCATGTCGAAGAGCCTGTTAAAAGTTTGATGCTGCGCCGGGTCAAACTCCCAAAGGTTGAGGGCCCGCCGTTGACACGGGAGGATCAGGCAGACGAGCATAACCTGGACTACGTTGACAAGCTTGAGCTTCTTGTCCACCAGGGTTTGGATGCATGTTTGGAGTCCAGTCAGCTCTCCTTTTTTACCCCAAGATAGGCCTGTCTCCTTCCAGGAGGTGAGCCGCGTGGGGGGGGGGGGGCGGATCGGAACTCAGGGGTGCGGCCCATTCGGCGTCGCGCGGCTCGGTGATGTAAAACCACCCTGATTGCCACCCCTTCAGGGTCTCCACGAAGGAGCCCTCGAGCCACAGGATGTTGGCCATCTTGCCAACCATGGCGCCGCCGCACTCCACCTGGCTGCCGCGCACCACCTTCGGCTTGACGTTGAAGGTCTTTAGCCATAAGCCGAAATGGGGGCGGATGCGGAGGAAAGCCTCGCACACGACGATAAACGCCGAGATGTTGAGGACGAAGTTCGGGCCAGATCGTGGAAATCCAGGCCGTAGTAGAACATGAGCCCCCGGACAAATGGATGCAGAGGGAAGCCCAGTCCGTGGAGGAAATGGGGGAGAAATACCACCCTCTCATGGGGCCTAGGAGTGGGGATGAGCCGCCCCTTTTCGGGGAGCCGGTGCACGATGTCGTTGGCCAGATACCCGGCCTTCCTCAGCCTTTTTATGTGTCCCTCCGTGACGGAGGAGACCATCCACTTGCCTCCCGCTCCGGACATGACTGGAGAAGGTTGAGGTGGTAGTGCGGACTTGGGCGCTGGAGCTCGAGTGCGCAGGAATGGATAGGCAGAGGAGGAAGAAGGCGTGGGTGAAAAGGTGGATCCTTATCCCCTTATATGGGTGGACGCAACTACATGTCCCCACCAGCCTGGTAAAACTTGCTTATCTCCAAGCGCTGTAATCAAAGGCGCGGTTGGGTTACCCATGCCCGTATTGATGAGAATCACGAAATGAGGGGACATGATCTCTGCTTCAACAAGACGTGCCAAGGAAACCGCCTCGCACAACGCGCTGAGGTGGGATAATTAAATGGATAAAGGCTTGGCCGTAGCGTGTCGCACCATGGAATACGTCAGCAGATTAGATTTGTGTTAATATTATTATTCTCTCTATGGCAATATGTGGAAACTTATTTTGCAGAGCTGGACACTATCTTTCTGTTCAAAATCTTCTATGAAGTACTTGGAGGAGGAACCCGCCTTGCAATGCCGAAGACAATCTGCGCGCCGGACTCGTTGTCATTGAAGCCTGGTTCAGGGGCTACTGAGGGAGTCCTGGATTAGGGGGTGTTCGGATAGCCGAACAATACCTTCAAGCCGGACTCCTGGACTATGAAGACACAAGATTGAAGACTCCGTCCCGTGTCCGGAAGGGACTTTCCTTGGCGTGCAAGGCAAGCTTGGCGATACGGATGTTCAGATCTCCTACCATTGTAACCGACTCTATGTAACCCTAACCCTCTCCAGTGTCTATATAAACCGGAGGGTTCTAGTCCGTAGGACAACATACACATCAACAATCATACCATAGGCTAGCTTCTAGGGTTTAGCCTCTCTGATCTCGTGGTAGATCAACTCTTGTACTACCCATATGATCAATATTAATCAAGCAAGACGTAGGGTTTTACCTCCATCGAGAGGGCCCGAACCTGGGTAAAACTTTGTGTCCCCTGCTGAAGGAAATATGCCCTAGAGGCAATAATAAATTTATTATTTATTTCCTTATATCATGATAAATGTTTATTATTCATGCTAGAATTGTATTAACCGGAAACATAATACTTGTGTGAATACATAGACAAACTAAACGTCACTAGTATGCCTCTACTTGACTAGCTCGTTGATCGAAGATGGTTATGTTTCCTAACCATAGACATGTGTTGTCATTTGATTAACGAGATCACATCATTAGGAGAATGATGTGATTGACATGACCCATTCCATTAGCTTAGCACCCGATCGTTTAGTATGTTGCTATTGCTTTCTTCATGACTTATACATGTTCCTATAACTATGAGATTATGCAACTCCCGTTTACCGGAGGAACACTTTGGGTACTACCAAACGTCACAACGTAACTGGGTGATTATAAAGGAGTACTACAGGTGTCTCCAAAGGTACATGTTGGGTTGGCGTATTTCGAGATTAGGGATTTGTCACTCCGATTGTCGGAGAGGTATCTCTGGGCCCTCTCGGTAATGCACATCACTTAAGCCTTGCAAGCATTGCAACTAAATGAGTTAGTTGCGGGATGATGTATTACAGAACGAGTAAAGAGACTTGCCGGCAACGAGATTGAACTAGGTATTGGAATACCGACGATCGAATCTCGGGCAAGTAACATACCGATGACAAAGGGAACGACGTATGTTGTTATGCGGTCTGACCGATAAAGATCTTTCGTAGAATATGTAGGAGCCAATATGGGCATCCAGGTCCCGCTATTGGTTATTGACTGGAGACATGTCTCGGTCATGTCTACATTGTTCTCGAACCCGTAGGGTCCGCACGCTTAAGGTTTCGATGACAGTTATATTATGAGTTTATGAGTTTTGATGTACCGAAGGAGTTTCGGAGTCCCGGATGAGATCGGGGACATGACGAGGAGTCTCGAAATGGTCGAGACGTAAAGATCGATATATTGGACGACTATATTCGGACATCGGAAAGGTTCCGAGTGATTCGGGTATTTTTCGGAGTACCGGGTAGTTACGGGAGAAGCAATGGGCCTTGATGGGCTTTAGTGGGAAGAGGAGAAAGGGCCAAGGGGCTGCTGCACCCCCCCTCCCCTCTAGTCTGAATTGGACTAGGGAAAAGGGGGCCGGCCACCTCTCCTTCTCCTCCACTTCCTTCTCCCTTCCTCCCCTCTTGGTGGACTCCTACTAGGACTTGGAGTCCTAGTAGGACTCCACATCCTGGCCGCACCAACCTTGGCCGGCCTCCTCCTCCTCCATCCTTTATATACTGAGGCAAGGGGCACCCCAAACACACAAGTTGATCCTTGAGATCGTTCCTTAGCCATGTGCGGTGCCCCCTGCCACCATATTCCACCTCGATCATATCGTTGTAGTGCTTAGGCAAAGCCCTGCGTTGGTAGAACATCAAGATCGTCACCACGCCGTCGTGCTGACGGAACTCCTCCCTGAAGCTTTGCTGGATCGGAGCCCGGGGATCGTCATCGAGCTGTACGTGTGCTAAGAACTCGGAAGTGCCGGAGTAACGGTGCTTGGATCGGTCGGATCGGGAAGACGTACGACTACTTCCTCTACGTTGTGTCAACGCTTCCGTTGTTGATCTACAAGGGTACGTAGATCTTACTCTCCCCTCTCGTTGCTATGCATCAACATGATCTTGCGTGTGCGTAGGAAATTTTTGAAATTACTACGTTCCCCAATAGTGGCATCCGAGCCTAGGTTTTATATGTTGATGTTATATGCACGAGTAGAACACAAGTGAGTTGTGGGCGATATAAGTCATACTGCCTACCAGCATGTCATACTTTGGTTCGGCGGTATTGTTGGATGAAGCGGCCTAGACCAACATTACGCGTACGCTTACGCGAGACCGGTTCTCCCGACGTGCTTTGCACAGAGGTGGCTTGTGGGTGACAGTTTCTCCAACTTTAGTTGAACCAAGTGTGGCTACGCCCGGTCCTTGCGAAGGTTAAAACGGAGTCAAATTGACAAACTATCGTTGTGGTTTTGATGCGTAGGTGAGATTGGTTCTTACTTAAGCCCGTAGCAGCCACGTAAAACTTGCAACAACAAAGTAGAGGACGTCTAACTTGTTTTTGCAGGGCATGTTGTGATGTGATATGGTCAAAACGTGATGAGATATAAGTTGTTGTATGAGATGATCATGTTTTGTTAAAGTTATCGGCAACTGGCAAAAGCCTTATGGTTGTCTCTATATTGCATAAGATGCAAGCGCCAAATAATTGCTTTACTTTATCGCTATGCGATAGCAATAGTTGCAAGAGCAATAGTTGGCGAGACGACCGTGTGACGACACATTGATATAGATCAAGATGATGGAGATCATGGTGTCATGCCGGTGACGATAGAGATCATGACAGTACTTTGGAGATGGAGATCAAAGTCGCAAGATGATGATGGCCATATCATGTCACATATTTTGATTGCATATGATGTTTATCTTTTATACATCTTATTTTGCTTAGTTTGACGGTAGCATTTTAAGATGATCTCTCACTAATTATCAAGAAGTGTTCTCCCTGAGTATGCACCGTTGCCAAAGTTCGTCGTGCCCAGACACCACGTGATGATCGGGTGTGATAAGCTCTACGTCCATCTACAACGGGTGCAAGCCAGTTTTGCACACGCGGAATACTCAGGTTAAACTTGACGAGCCTAGCATATGCAGATATGGCCTCGGAACACGGAGACCGAAAGGTTGAGCGTGAATCATATAGTAGATATGATCAACATAGTGATGTTCACCATTGAAAACTACTCCATCTCACGTGATGATCGGTTATGGTTTAGTTGATATGGATCACGTAATCACTTAGAAGATTAGAGGGATGTCTATCTAAGTGGGAGTTCTTAAGTAATATGATTAATTGAACTTAAATTTATCATGAACTTAGTCCTGGTAGTATTTTGCAAATTATGTTGTAGATCAATAGCTTGCGTTGTTGCTTTCATATGTTTATTTTGATATGTTCCTAGAGAAAAATTGTGTTGAAAGATGTTAGTAGCAATGATGCGGATTGGATCAATGATCTGAGGTTAATCCTCATTGCTGCACAGAAGAATTATGTCCTTGATGCACCGCTAGGTGACAGACCTATTGCAGGAGCAGATGCGGACGTTATGAACGTTTGGCTAGCTCAAAATGATGACTACTTGATAGTTTAGTGCACCATGCTTAACGGCTTAGAATCGGGACTTCAAAGACGTTTTGAACGTCATGGACCATATGAGATGTTCCAGGAATTGAAGTTAATATTTCAAGCAAATACCCGAGTTGAGAGATATGAAGTCTCCAACAAGTTCTATAGCTAAAAGATGGAGGAGAATCGCTCAACTAGTGAGCATGTGCTCAGATTGTCTGGGTACTACAATCACTTGAATCAAGTGGGAGTTAATCTTCCAGATAAAATAGTGATTGACAGAATTCTCTAGTCACCATCACCAAGTTAGTAGAACTTCGTGATGAACTATAATATGCAAGGGATGACTAAAGTTATTCCCAAGCTCTTCGTGATGTTGAAATCGACGAAGGTAGAAATCAAGAAAGAGCATCAAGTGTTGATGGTAGACAAGACCACTAGTTTCAATAAAAGGGCAAAGGGAAGAAGGGGAACTTCAAGAAGAACGGCAAGCAAGTTGCTGCTCAAGTGAAGAAGCCCAAGTCTAGTCCTAAGCCTGAGACTAAGTGTTTCTACTGCAAAGGGACTGGTCACTGGAAGCGGAACTACCCCAAGTGATTGGCAGATAAGAAGGATGGCAAAGTGAACATAAGTATATTTGATATACATGTTATTGATGTGTACCTTACTAGTTTTTATAGCAACCCCTCAGTATTTGATACTAGTTCAGTTGCTAAGATTAGTAACTCGAAACGGGAGTTGCAGAATAAACAGAGACTAGTTAAGGGTGAAGTGACGATGTGTGTTGGAAGTGGTTCCAAGATTGATATGATCATCATCGCACACTCCCCTATACTTTCGGGATTAGTGTTGAACCTAAATAAGTGTTATTTGGTTTTTGCGTTGAGCATGAATATGATTTGATCATGTTTATTGCAATACGGTTATTCATTAAAGTCAGAGAATAATTGTTGTTCTGTTTACATGAATAAAACCTTCGATGGTCATACACCCAATGAAACAAGTTCATTGGATCTCGATCGTAGTGATACACATATTCATAATATTGAAACCAAAAGATGCGAAGTTAATAATGATAGTGCAACTTATTTGTAGCACTGCCGTTTAGGTCATATTGGTGTAAAGCGCATGAAGAAACTCCATGCTGATGGGATTTTGGAATCACTTGATTATGAATCACTTGGTGCTTGCGAACCATGCCTTATGGGCAAGATGACTAAAGACTCCGTTCTCCGGAACAATGGAGCGAGCAACTGACTTATTGGAGATAATACATACTGATGTATGCGATCCGATGAGTGTTGAAGCTCGCGACGGGTATCGTTATTTTCTGACCTTCACATATGATTTGAGCAGATATGGGTATATCTGCTTGATGAAACATAAGTCTGAAACATTTGAAAAGTTCAAAGAATTTCAGAGTGAAGTGGAAAATCATCATGACAAGAAAATAAAGTTTCTATGATCTGATCGCGGAGACAAATATTTGAGTTACGAGTTTGGTCTTCAATTAAAACAATGTGGAATAGTTTCACAAACTCATGCCACATGGAACACCACAGCATAATGGTGTGTCCGAACGTCATAATCGTACTTTATTGGATATAGTGCAATCTATGATGTCTCTTACCGATCTACCACTATCGTTTTGGGGTTATGCATTAGAGACAACTGCATTCACGTTAAATAGGGCACCATCTAAATCCGTTGAGACGACACCGTGTGAACTATGGTTTGGCAAGAAACCTAAGCTGCCGTTTCTTAAAGTTTGGGGTTGCGATGCTTATATGAAAAAGTTTCATCCTGATAAGCTCAAACTCAAATCGGAGAAGTGCATCTTCATAGGATATCCAAAGGAAACTATTGGATACACCTTCTATCACAGATCCGAAGGCAAGACTTTTGTTGCTAAATTCGGAAACTTTCTGGAGAAGGAGTTTCTCTCGAAAGAAGTGAGTGGGAGGAAAGTAGAACTTGACGAGGTAACTGTACCTGCTCCCTTATTGGAAAGTAGTACATCACAGAAAACTGTTTCTGTGACACCTACACTAGTTAGTGAGGAAGCTAATGATGATGATCATGAAACTTCAGAACAAGATACTACTGAACCTCGTAGATCAACCAGAGTAAGATCCGCGCCAGAGTGGTACGGTAATCCTGTTCTGGAAGTCATGCTACTAGATCATGATGAACCTACGAACTATGAAGAAGCGATGGTGAGCCCAGATTCCGCAAAGTGGCTTGAAGCCATGAAATCTGAGATATGATCCATGTATGAGAACAAAGTATGGACTTTGGTTGACTTGCCCAATGATCGGCAAGCCATAGAAAATAAATGGATCTTCAAGAGGAAGACGGACGCTAATAGTAGTGTTACTATCTACAAAGCTAGAATTGTCGCAAAAGGTTTTCGACAAGTTCAAGGTGTTGACTACGATGAGATTTTCTCACTCGTATCTATGCTTAAGTCTGTCCGAATCATGTTAGCAATTGCCGCATTTTATGAAATCTGGCAAATGGATAAACAAAACTGCATTCCTTAATGGATTTACTAAAGAAGAGTTGTATACGATACAACTAGAAGGTTTTGTCGATCCTAAAGGTGTTAACTAAATATGCAAGCTCCAGCGATCCATCTATGGACTGGTGCAATAATCTCGGAGTTGGAATATATGCTTTGATAAGTTGATCAAAGCATATAGTTTTATACAGACTTGCGATGAAGCCTGTATTTACAAGAAAGTGAGTGGGAGCACTACAATATTTCTGATAAGTATATGTGAATGACATATTGTTGATCGGAAATAATGTAGAATTATTCTGCAAAGCATAAAGGAGTGTTTGAAACGAGTTTTTCAAAGAAAGACCTCGGTGAAGCTGCTTACATATTGAGTATCAAGATCTATAGAGATAGGTCAAGACACTTGATAAGTTTTTTCAATGAGTACATACCTTGACAAGATTTTGAAGTAGTTCAAAATGGAACAGTCAAAGAAAAGGTTTCTTGCCTGTGTTACAAGGTGTGAAGTTGAGTAAGACTCAAAGCCCGACCACGGCAAAAGATAGAAAGAGAATGAAAGGCATTCCCTATGCCTCAGTCATAGGTTCTATAAAGTATGCCATGCTGTATACCAGATCTATTGTATGCCCTACCACTGAGTTTGGCAAGGGAGTACGATAGTGATCTAGGAGTAGATCACTGGACAGCGGTCAAAATTATCCTTAGTGGAATAAGGATATGTTTCTCGATTATGGAAGTGAAAAAAAAAGGTTCGTCGTAAAGGGTTACGCCGATGCAAGTTTTGACACTAATCTAGATGACTCTAAGTCTCGGTCTAGATACATATTGAAAGTGTGAGCAATTAGCTAGAGTAGCTCCGTGCAGAGCATTGTTGACATAGAAATTCGCAAAATACTTACGGATCTGAATGTGACAGACCCATTGACTAAAATTATCTCACAAGCAAAACATGATCACACCTTAGTACTAATTGGATGTTAATCACATAGCGATGTGAACTAGATTATTGACTCTAGTAAACCCTTTGGGTGTTTATCACATATCGATGTGAACTATGGGTGTTAATCACATGGTGATGTGAACTATTGCTGTTAAATCACATGGCGATGTGAACTAGATTATTGACTCTAGTGCAAGTGGGAGACTGAAGGAAATATGCCCTAGAGGCAATAATAAAGTTATTATTTATTTCCTTATATCATGATAAATGTTTATTATTCATGCTAGAATTGTATTAACGAAAACATAATACATGTGTGAATACATAGACAAACAGAGTGTCACTAGTATTGTTGGGGAACGTAGCATAAATTCAAAATTTTCCTACGTGTCACCAAGATCAATCTATGGTGTCATCTAGCAACGAGGGAGGATTGGATCTACATACCCTTGTAGATCGCGCGCGGAAGCGTTCAAGAGAACGGGGTTGATGGAGTCGTACTCGTCGTGATTCAAATCACCGATGATCCTAGCGCCGAACGGACGGCACCTCCGCGTTCAACACACGTACGGAACGGAGACGTCTCCCACGCCTTGATCCAGCAAGGAGGAGGGAGAGGTTGATGGAGATCCAGCAGCACGACGGCATGGTGGAAGTAGCGGGATTCCAACAGGGCTTCGCTAAGCGCTGTGGGAGGAGGGAGATGTGTCACGGGAGGGAGAGGGAGGCGCCAGGCCTTAGGTATCATTTCTCCTCCTTTTCCCCACTATATATAGGGCCAAGGGAGAGGGGGGAGGCTCAGCCCTTGCCCCTTCCTCCAAGGAAGGGTGCGGCCAAGGGGGGGAGGAGTCCATCCTCCCCAAGGCACCTCGGAGGTGCCTTCCCCTTTTAGGACTCTCCCCTTTTTCTCTTCTCTTGGCGCATGGGCCTCTTGGGGCTGGTGCCCTTGGCCCATATAGGCCAAGGCGCACCCCCTACAGCCCATGTGGCCCCCCGGGGCAGGTGGCCCCACCCGGTGGACCCCCGGGACCCTTCCGGTGGTCCCGGTACAATACCGGTGACCCCGAAACTTGTCCCGATGGCCGAAATAGCACTTCCTATATATAATTCTTTTACCTCCGGACCATTCCGGAACTCCTCGTGACGTCCGGGATCTCATCCGGGACTCCGAACAACTTTCGGGTTACCTGCATACTAATATCTCTATAACCCTAGCGTCACCGAACCTTAAGTGTGTAGACCCTACGGGTTCGGGAGACATGCAGACATGACCGAGACGTTCTCCGGTCAATAACCAACAGCGGGATCTGGATACCCATGTTGGCTCCCACATGTTCCATGATGATCTCATCGGATGAACCACGATGTCAAGGACTTAATCAATCCCGTATACAATTCCCTTTGTCTAGCGGTACGATACTTGCCCGAGATTCGATCGTCGGTATCCCGATACCTTGTTCAATCTCGTTACCGGCAAGTCTCTTTACTCGTTCCGTAACACATCATCCCGTGATCAACTCCTTGATCACATGTGCACATTATGATGATGTCCTACCGAGTGGGCCCAGAGATACCTCTCCGTCACACGGAGTGACAAATCCCAGTCTCGATTCGTGCCAACCCAACAGACACTTTCGGAGATACCCGTAGTGCACCTTTATAGCCACCCAGTTACGTTGTGACGTTTGGTACACCCAAAGCATTCCTACGGTATCCGGGAGTTGCACAATCTCATGGTCTAAGGAAATGATACTTGACATTAGAAAAGCTTTAGCATATGAACTACACGATCTAGTGCTATGCTTAGGATTGGGTCTTGTCCATCACATCATTCTCCTAATGATGTGATCCCGTTATCAACAACATCCAATGTCCATGGTCAGGAAACCGTAACCATCTATTGATCAATGAGCTAGTCAACTAGAGGCTTACTAGGGACATGGTGTTGTCTATGTATCCACACATGTATCTGAGTTTCCTATCAATACAATTATAGCATGGATAATAAACGATTATCATGAACAAGGAAATATAATAATAATCAATTTATTATTGCCTCTAGGGCATATTTCCAATAGTCTCCCACTTGCACTAGAGTCAATAATCTAGTTCACATCGCCATGTGATTAACACTCACAGGTCACATCGCCATGTGACTAACACCCAAGAGTTTACTAGATTCAGTAGTCTAGCTCACATCACTATGTGATTAACACTCAATGAGTTCTAGGTTTGATCATGTTGCTTGTGAGAGAGGTTTTAGTCAACGGGTCTGAACCTTTCAGATCCGTGTGTGCTTTACAAATCTCTATGTCATCTCCTAGATGTAGCTACCACGTTCTATTTGGAGCTATTCCAAATAATTGTTCTACTTGGAGCTATTCTAAATTGTTGCTCCATTATATGTATCCGGTATCTCTACTCAGAGCTATCCGGATAGGTGTTAAGCTTGCATCGACGTAACCCTTTACGACGAACTCTTTTACCACCTCCATAATCGAGAAAATTCCTTAGTCCACTAGTTACTAAGGATAACTTTGACCACTGTCCTGTGATCCATTCTTGGATCACTCTTGTACCCCTTGACTGACTCATGGCAAGGCACATTTCAGGTGCGGTACACAGCATAGCATACTGTAGAGCCTATGTCTTAAGCATAGGGGACGACCTTCGTCCTTTCTCTCTATTCTGCCGTGGTCGAGCTTTAAGTCTTAACTTCATACCTTACAACTCAGGCAAGAACTCCTTCTTTGACTGATCCATCTTGAACACCTTCAAGATCATGTCAAGGAATGTGCTCATTTGAAAGTACCATTAAGCGTTTTGATCTATCCTTATAGATCTTGATGCTCAATGTTCAAGTAGCTTAATCCAGGCTTTCCATTGAAAAACACTTTCCAAATAACCCTATATGCTTTCCAGAAATTCTACGTCATTTCCAATCAACAACATATACTCATCGGAAATTCTATAGTGCTCCCACTCACTTCTTTGGATACACAAGTTTCTCATAAACTCTGTATACACCAAAATCTTTGATCATCTCATCAAAGCATACATTCCAACTCCGAGATGCTTACTCCAGTCCTTAGAAGGATTGCTGGAGCTTTGCATACTTATTAGCATCTTTCAGGATTGAGAAAACCTTCCGGTTTTATCACATACAACCTTTCCTTAAGAAAATCGTCGAGGAAACAATGTTTTGACATCCTATCTGCAAGATTTCATAAATAATGCAGTAATCGCTAATATAATTCCAACAGACTCTTAGCATCGCTACGAGTGAGAAAGTCTCATCGTAGTCAACTCCTTGAACTTGTCGAAAAACATCTTAACGACAAGTCGAGCTTTCTTAATGGTGATACCTACCATCATTGTCCGTCTTCCTTTTAAAATCCATCTGTACTCAATAGCATTACGACCATCGAGCCGTTCTGCCAAAGTCTACACTTTGTTTTCATACATGGATCCTCTCTCGGATTTTATGGCCTTGAGCCATTTATCGGAATTTGGGCCCACCATCGCTTCTCCATAGCTCGTAGGTTCATTATTGTCTAGCAACATGACTTCCAAGACAGGATTACGTACCACTCTGAAGTAGTACGCATCCTTGTCATCCTACGAGGTTTGGGAGTGACTTGATCTGAAGTTTCATGATCACTATCATAAGCTTCCACTTCAATTGGTGTAGGTGCCACAGGAACAACTTCCTGTGCCCTGCCACACACTAGTTGAAGAGACGGTTTAACAACCTCATCAAGTCTCCACCATCCTCCCACTCAATTCTTTCGAGAGAAACTTTTCCTCGAGAAAGGACCCGATTCTAGAAAAATCCCTTATTGCTTTCGGATCTGAGACAGGAGGTATACCCAACTGTTTTTGGGTGTCCTATGAAGATGCATTTATCCGCTTTGGGTTCGAGCTTATCAACCTGAAACTTTTTCACATAAGCGTCGCAGCCCCAAACTTCTAAGAAATGACAGCTTAGGTTTCTCTAAACCATAGTTCATACGGTGTCACCTCATCGGAATTACGTGGTGCCCTATTTTAAAGTGAATGTGGTTGTCTTTAATGCCTAACCCATAAACTATCGTGGTAATTCGATAAGAGACATCATGGTATGCATCATATCCAATAGGGTGCAGTTATGATGTTCGGACATACCATCACACTATGGTGTTCCAGACTGTATTAGTTGTGAAACAATTTCCACAATGTCTTAATTCTGTGCCAAACTCGCAATTCAGATATTCATCTCTATGATCATATCATAGATCTTTTATCCTCTTGTCACGACGATCTTTCAACTTCACCCTGAACTTACTTGAACCTTTCAATAATTCAGACTCATGATTCATCAAGTAAATATACTCAACATCTACTCAAATCATCTGTGAAGTAAGAACATAACGATATCCACTACATGCCTCAGCACTCATTGGACTGCACACATCAAAATGTATTACTTCCAACAAGTTGCTTTCTAGTTCCATTTTACTGAAAACGAGGCTTTCAGTCATCTTGCCCATGTGGTATGATTTGCATGTCTCAAGTGATTCAAAATCAAGTGAGTCCAAACGGTCCATTTGCATGGAGTTTCTTCATGCATATACACCAATAGACATGGTTTGCATGTCTCAAACTTTTCAAAAACGAGTGAGCCCAAAGATCCATCAACATGGAGCTTCTTCATGCGTTTTATACCGATATGAATTACGTGGCAGTGCCACAAGTAGGTGGTACTATCATTAATATCTTATATCTTTTGGCATGAACATGCGTATCACTACGATCGATATTCAATAAACCATTCATTTTAGGCGTAAGACCATTTGAAGGTATTATTCAAATGAACAGAGTAACCGTTATTCTCCTTAAATGAATAACCATATTGCGATAGACATAATCCAATCATGTCTATGCTCAACGCAAACACCAATCTCGATGGTAGAGGGAGCGTGCGATGCTTGATCATATCAACATTGGAAACACTTCCAACACATATCGTCAGCTCACCTTTAGCTAGTCTCCGTTTATTCCATAGCCTTTTGTTTCGAGTTACTAACACTTAGCAACCAAACCGGTATCTAATACCCTGGTGCTACTAGGAGTACTAGTAAAGTACACATCAACACAATGTATATCCAATATACTTCTATCGACCTTGCCAGCCTTCTTATCTACCAAGTATCTAGGGTAATTCTGCTCCAGTGGTTGTTCCCCTTATTACAGAAGCACTTAGTCTCGGGTTTGGGTTCAACCTTGGGTTTCTTCACTAGAGCAGCAGCTGAATTGCCGTTTCATGAAGTATCCCTTTGTTCCCTTGCCCTTCTTGAAACTAGTGGTTTCACCAACCATCAACAATTGATGCTCCTTCTTGATTTCTACTTTCACGGTGTCAAACATCGCGAATATCTCAAGGATCATCATATATGTCCCTGAGATATCATAGTTCATCACGAAGCTCTAGCAGCTTGGTGGTAATGACTTCGGAGAACCATCACTATTTCATCTGGAAGATCAACTCCCACTCGATTCAAGCGATTGTTGTACTCAGACAATCTGAGCACAAGCTCAACAATTGAGCTTTTCTCCCTTAGTTTGCAGGCTAAGAAAATCGTCGGAGGTCTTATACCTCTTGACGTGGGCACGAGCCTGAAATCCCAATTTCAGTCCTCAAAACATCTCATATGTTTCGCGACGTTTCAAAAACGTTTTCGGTGCCTCAGTTCTAAACCGTTTAACTGAACTATCACGTAGTTATCAAAATGTGTATGTCAGATGTTCGCAACATCCACAGACGACGTTCGAGGTTCAGCACACTGAGCGGTGCATTAAGGACATAAGCCTTCTATGAAGCAATGAGGACAATCCTCAGTTTACGGACCTAGTCCGCATAATTGCTACTATCAACTTTCAACTAAATTTTCTCTAGGAACATATCTAAACAGTAGAACTGAAGCGCGAGCTACGACATAATTTGCGAAGACCTTTTGACTATGTTCAGGATAATTAAGTTCATCTTATGAACTCCCACTTAGATAGACATCCCTCTAGTCATCTAAGTGATTACATGATCCGAATCAACTAGGCCGTGTCCGATCATCACGTGAGACAGACTAGTCATCATCGGTGAACATCTTCATGTTGATCGTATCTACTATACGACTCATGCTCGACCTTTCGGTCTCTGTGTTCCGAGGCCATGTCTGTACATGCTAGGCTCGTCAAGTTAACCCTAAGTGTTTTGCATGTGTAAAACTGTCTTACACCCGTTGTATGTGAACGTAAGGATCTATCACACCCGATCATCACGTGGTGCTTCGAAACGACGAACTTTAGCAACGGTGCACAGTTAGGGGAGAACACTTCTTGAAATTTTATGAGGGATCATCTTATTTACTACCGTCGTTCTAAGCAAATAAGATGTATAAACATGATAAACATCACATGCAATCAAATAGTGACATGATATGGCCAATATCATATTGCTCCTTTTGATCTCCATCTTCGGGGCTCCATGATCATCAACGTCACCGGCATGACACCATGATCTCCATCATCATGATCTCCATCATCGTGTCTCCATGAAGTTGTCACGTCATCTATTACTTCTACTACTACAGCTAACGGTTAGCAATAAAGTAAAGTAATTACATGACGTTTATGTTGACATGCAGGTCATAAATAAATTAAGACAACTCCTATGGCTCCTGCCGGTTGTCATACTCATCGACATGCAAGTCGTGATTCCTATTACAAGAACATGATCATCTCATACATCACATATATCATTCATCACATCCTTTGGCCATATCACATCACATAGCATACCCTGCAAAAACAAGTTAGACGTCCTCTAATTGTTGTTTGCATGTTTTACGTGGCTGCTATGGGTTTCTAGCAAGAACGTTTCTTACCTACGCAAAAACCACAACGTGATATGCCAATTGCTATTTACCCTTCATAAGGACCCTTTTCATCGAATCCGATCCGACTAAAGTAGGAGAGACAGACACCCGCTAGCCACCATATGCAACTAGTGCATGTTTGTCGGTGGAACCGGTCTCACGTAAGCATACGTGTAAGGTTGGTCCGGGCCGCTTCATCCCACAATACCACCGAATCAAGATTGGACTAGTAACGGTAAGCATATTGAACAAAATCAACGCCCACAACTACTTTGTGTTCTACTCGTGCATAGTAACTACGCATAGACCTAGCTCATGATGCCACTGTTGGGGAACGTAGCATAAATTCAAAATTTTCCTACGTGTCACCAAGATCAATCTATGGTGTCATCTAGCAATGAGGGAGGATTGGATCTACATACCCTTGTAGATCGTGTGCGGAAGCGTTCAAGAGAACGGGGTTGATGGAGTCGTACTCGTCGTGATTCAAATCATCGATGATCCTAGCGCCGAACGGACGGCACCTCCGCGTTCAACACACATACGGAACGGAGACGTCTCCCACGCCTTGATCCAGCAAGGAGGAGGGAGAGGTTGATGGAGATCCAGCAGCACGACGGCGTGGTGGAAGTAGCGGGATTCCAACAGGGCTTCGCTAAGCGCTGCGGGAGGAGGGAGATGTGTCACGGGAGGGAGAGGGAGGCGCCAGGCCTTAGGTATCGTTGCTCCTCCTTTTCCCCACTATATATAGGGCCAAGGGAGAGGGGGGAGGCGCAGCCCTTGCCCCTTCCTCCAAGGAAGGGTGCGGCCAAGGCGGGGAGGAGTCCATCCTCCCCAAGGCACCTCGGAGGTGCCTTCCCCTTTTAGGACTCTCCCCTTTTTCTCTTCTCTTGGCGCATGGGCCTCTTGGGGCTGGTGCCCTTGGCCCATATAGGCCAAGGCGCACCCCCTACAGTCCATGTGGCCCCCCGGGGCAGGTGGCCCCACCCGGTGGACCCCCGGGACCCTTCCGGTGGTCCCGGTACAATACCGGTGACCCCGAAACTTGTCCCGATGGCCGAAATAGCACTTCCTATATATAATTCTTTACCTCCGGTCCATTCCGGAACTCCACGTGACGTCCGGGATCTCATCCGGGACTCCGAACAACTTTCGGGTTACTGCATACTAATATCTCTATATCCCTAGCGTCACCGAACCTTAAGTGTGTAGACCCTACGGGTTCGGGAGACATGCAGACATGACCGAGACGTTCTCCGGTCAATAACCAACAGCGGGATCTGGATACCCATGTTGGCTCCCACATGTTCCACGATGATCTCATCGGATGAACCACGATGTCAAGGACTTAATCAATCCCGTATACAATTCCCTTTGTCTAGCGGTACGATACTTGCCCGAGATTCGATCGTCGGTATACCGATACCTTGTTCAATCTCGTTACCGGCAAGTCTCTTTACTCGTTCTGTAACACATCATCCCGTGATCAACTCCTTGATCACATTGTGCACATTATGATGATGTCCTACCGAGTGGGCCCAGAGATACCTCTCCGCTTACACGGAGTGACAAATCCCAGTCTCGATTCGTGCCAACCCAACAGACACTTTCGGAGATACCTGTAGTGTACCTTTATAGCCACCCAGTTACGTTGTGACGTTTGGCACACCCAAAGCACTCCTACGGTATCCGGGAGTTGCACAATCTCATGGTCTAAGGAAATGATACTTGACATTAGAAAAGCTATAGCATACGAACTACACGATCTAGTGCTATGCTTAGGATTGGGTCTTGTCCATCACATCATTCTCCTAATGATGTGATCCCGTTATCAACAACATCCAATGTCCATGGTCAGGAAACCGTAACCATCTATTGATCAATGAGCTAGTCAACTAGAGGCTTACTAGGGACATGGTGTTGTCTATGTATCCACACATGTATCTGAGTTTCCTATCAATACAATTATAGCATGGATAATAAACGATTATCATGAACAAGGAAATATAATAATAATCAATTTATTATTGCCTCTAGGGCATATTTCCAACAAGTATGCCTCTACTTGACTAGCTCGTTAATCAAAGTTGGTTATGTTTCCTAACCATGAACAATGAGTTGTTATTTGATTAACGGGATCACATCATTAAGTGAATGATCTGATTGACATGACCCATTCCATTAGCTTAGCACCCGATCGTTTAGTATGTTGCTATTGCTTTCTTCATGACTTATACATGTTCCTATAACTATGAGATTATGCAACTCCCGTTTACCGGAGGAACACTTTGGGTACTACCAAACGTCACAACGTAACTGGGTGATTATAAAGGAGTACTACAGGTGTCTCCAAAGGTACATGTTGGGTTGGTGTATTTCGAGATTAGGTTTTGTCACTCCGATTGTCGGAGAGGTATCTCTGGGCCCTCTCGGTAATGCACATCACTTAAGCCTTGCAAGCATTGCAACTAAATGAGTTAGTTGCGGGATGATGTATTACAGAACGAATAAAGAGACTTGCCGGCAACGAGATTGAACTAGGTATTGGAATACCGACGATCGAATCTCGGGCAAGTAACATACCGATGACAAAGGGAACGACGTATGTTGTTATGCGGTTTGACCGATAAAAGATCTTCGTACAATATGTAGGAGCCAATATGGGCATCCAGGTCCCGCTATTGGTTATTGACTGGAGACATGTCTCGGTCATGTCTACATTGTTCTCGAACCCGTAGGGTCCGCACGCTTAAGGTTTCGATGACAGTTATATTATGAGTTTATGAGTTTTGATGTACCGAAGGAGTTCGGAGTCCCGGATGAGATCGGGGACATGACGAGGAGTCTCGAAATGGTCGAGACGTAAAGATTGATATATTGGACGACTATATTCGGATATCGGAAAGGTTCCGAGTGATTCGGGTATTTTTCGGAGTACCGGGTAGTTACGGGAGAAGCAATGGGCCTTGATGGGCTTTAGTGGGAAGAGGAGAAAGGGCCAAGGGGCTGCTGCGCCCCCCCTCCCCTCTAGTCCGAATTGGACTAGGGAAAAGGGGGCCGGCCACCTCTCCTTCTCCTCCACTTCCTTCTCCCTTCCTCCCCTCTTGGTGGACTCCTACTAGGACTTGGAGTCCTAGTAGGACTCCACATCCTGGCCGCACCAACCTTGGCCGGCCTCCTCCTCCTCCATCCTTTATATACTGAGGCAAGGGGCACCCCAAAGACACAAGTTGATCCACGTGATCTATTCCTTAGCCGTGTGCGGCGCCCCAGCCACCATAGTCCTCGATAATACTGTAGCGGAGTTTAGGCGAAGCCCTGCTGCTGTAGTGTATCAAGATCGTCACCACGCCGTCGTGCTCACGGAACTCTTCCCCGACACTTTGCTGGATCAGAGTCCGGGGATCGTCATCGGGCTGAACGTGTGCTCGAACTCGGAGGTGCCGTAGTTTCGGTGCTTGATCGGTCGGATTGTGAAGACGTACGACTACATCAACCAAACGCTTCCGTTGTCGATCTACTAGGTATGTAGATCACACTCCCCCCCTCGTTGTTATGTATCACATGATCTTGCGTGTGCGTAGGAAATTTTTTGAAATTACTACGAAACCCAACACCTGCCTCCTGTTACCATCCGGCCTAGACACACAGTTCGGGACCCCCTACCCGAGATCCGCCGGTTTTGACACCGACAGTGGGTGAACACATTACTGTCGAGCAATTGATAGAAAAGTGAATAATTATGAGAATATCTAGGCATGATCATGTATATAGGCATCATGTCCATGAGAAGTAGACCGACTCCTGCCTGCATCTACTACTATTACTCCACACATCGACCGCTATCCAGCATGCATCTAGAGTATTAAGTTCATAAGAACAGAGTAACGCATTAGGTAAGATGACATGATGTAGAGGGATACACTCAAGCAATATGGTATAAATCCCGTATTTTTATCCTTGATGGCAACAATACAATACATGTCGTTTCCCTTTCTGTCACTGGGATCGAGCACCTCAAGATTGAACCCAAAGCTAAGCACTTCTCCCATTGCAAGAAAGATCAATCTAGTAGGCCAAACCAAACTGATAATTCGA
The DNA here is from genome assembly GCF_003073215.2 of Triticum urartu. Taxonomy (NCBI): domain Eukaryota; kingdom Viridiplantae; phylum Streptophyta; class Magnoliopsida; order Poales; family Poaceae; genus Triticum; species Triticum urartu. The sequence goes on from NC_053022.1 coordinate 353,262,489, forward strand.
AGATACTTGCAAAGATAACCAATCATACATAAAAGATTTTAGAGAAGAATCAAATATTGTTCATAGATAGACTTGATCATAAACCCACAATTCATCGGATCTCGACAAACACACCGCAAAAAAAGTCACATCGAATAGGTCTCCAAGAAGATCGTGGAGAATTTTGTATTGAGATTCAAAGAGAGAGAAGAAGCCATCTAGCTAATAACTATGGACCCGAAGGTCTGAAGTAAACTAGTCACACATCATTGGAGGGACCATGGAGTTGATGTAGATGCCCTCCGTGATCGACGCCCTCTCCGACGGAGCTCCGGAAAAGGCCCCAAGATGGGATTTCTTGGGTACAGAAGGTTGCGACGGTGGAAATAGGGTTTCGTTGTGCTCCTGGATGTTTTCGGGGTATGTGAACATATATAGGAGGAAGAAGTAGGTCGGTTGAGCCACGAGGGGCCCACGAGGGGGAGGGCGCGCCCCCTGCCTCGTGGACACCTCGTTCGTTTCTTGACGTCCACTCCAAGTCCTCTGGATCACGTTTGTTCCAAAAATCATGCTCCCGAAGGTTTCATTCCATTTGGACTCCTTTTGATATTCCTTTTCTACGAAACACTGAAATAGGCAAAAAAACAACAATTTGCACTGGGCCTTGGGTTAATAGGTTAGTCCCAAAAAATTTATAAAATTGTGAAATAAAGCCCATTAACATCCAAAACAGATAATATAATAGCATGGAACAATCAAAAAATATAGATACGTTGGAGACGTATCAAGCATCTCCAAGCTTAATTCCTGCTCATCCTCGAGTAGGTAAATGATAAAAACATAATTGATGTGGAATGCTTTCTAGCATGTTCTTCAATGTATTTTTCTCTATTTTGGCATGAATGTTTAGATCCGAAATATTCAAGATAAAAGTTTATTGTTAACATAAAAATAGTAATACTCCAAGTATGCTAATCAAGCAATTATGTCTTATCAAAATAACATAGCCAAAGAAAACTTATCCCTACAAAATCATATAGTTTGGCCATGCTTCATTTTTGTCACACAAAATGCTCTCATCATGCACAACCCCGATGACAAGCCAAGCAATTGTTTCATACTTAGCCTTTTCAAACTCTTTCAACTTTTACGCAATATATGAGCACGGGCCATGGACATAGCACTATGGGTGGAATAGAATATGATGATTGAGGTTGTGTGAGAAGACAAAAAGGGAGAAAGTCTCACATCGACATGGCTAATCAATGGGCTATGGAGATGCCCACCGATTGATGTCAATGCAAGGAGTAGGGATTGCCATGCAACGGATGCACTAGAGCTATAAATATATGAAAGCTCGTCAAAGAAACTAAGTGGGTGTGCATCCAACTTGCTTGCTCACGAAGACCTAGGGCATTTGAGGAAGCCCATCATTGGAATATACAAGCCAAGTTCTATAATGAAAAATTCCCACTAGTATATGAAAGTGACAAAATAAGAGACTTTCTATCATGAAGATCATGGTGCTACTTTGAAGCACAAGTGTGGAAAAAGGATAGTAACATTGTCCCTTCTCACTTTTTCTCTCCCTTTTTTTGTTTGGGACTTTTTTATGGCCTCTTTTTTTTAATATATTTTTCGTCTGGAGTCTCATCCCGACTTGTGGGGGAATCATAGTCTCCATCATCCTTTCCTCACATGGGACAATGCTCTAATGATGATCATCACACTTTTATTTACTTACAACTCAAGAATTACAACTTGATACTTAGAACAAAATATGACTCTATGTGAATGCCTCCGACAGTGTACTGGGATTGCGATGAATCAAGAGTGACATGTATGAAAAATTAAGCATGGTGGCTTTGCCACAAATACGATGTCAACTACATGATCATGCAAAGCAACATGACAATGATGATGCGTGTCATAATAAATGGAACGGTGGAAAGTTGCATGATAATATATCTCAGAATGGCTATGGAAATGCCATAATAGGTAGGTATAGTGGTTGTTTTGAGGAATATATAAGGAGGCTTATGTGTGATAGAGCGTATCATATCACGGGGTTTGGATGCACCCGCGAAGTTTGCACCAACTCTCAAGGTGAGAAAGGGCAATGCACGGTACCGAAGAGGCTAGCAATGATGGAAGGGTGAGAGTGCGTATAATCCATGGACTCAACATTAGTCATAAAGAAATCACATACTTATTGAAAAAATCTACAAGTCATCAAAACCAAGCATTACACGCATGCTCCTAGGGGGATAGATTGGTAGGAAAAGACCATCGCTCGTGCTCGACCGCCACTCATAAGGAAAGCAATCAAAGAACACCCCATGCTTTCAAATTTATCACACAACGTTTACCATACATGCATGCTATGAGACTTGCCAACTTCAACACAAGTATTCATCAATTTCACAATTACTCAACTAGCACACCTCTAATATTACCATCTTTAATCTCAAAACAACTATCAAGCATCCAACTTCTCTTAGGATTTAAAATTTATAACCAAAGTGAATTACCATGTTGTTCTAAAGGACTATGAAAATGATATAAGTGGATCATGAGAGATCAATTATTTCTATAAAATAGAACCACCACCGTGCTCTAAAAGATATAAGCAAAGCACTAGAGCAAAAATTATCCAACTCAAAAGATATAAGTGAAGCACATAGAGTATTCTAATAAATTCCAATTCATGTGTGTCTCTCCCAAAAGGTGTGTACAGAAAGGATGATTGTGGTAAACTAAAAAGCAAAGACTCAAATCATACAAGACGCTCCAAGCAAAACTCCGAATACGTCTGTAGTAATATGTAGGTTTCGAGTACTTCTGGAACCCCAAAAATTCTAAAATAAATTTATGGACGTGAGAAATTTATCTATTAATCATCTGCTAAAAGAATTAACTAAATAGCACTCTCCAGTAAAAAATGGTAGCAAATCTCGTGAGCGCTAAAGTTTCTATTTTTTACAGCAATATCGCGAAGACTTTCCCCAAGTCTTCCCAAAGGTTCTACTTGGCACAAACACTAATTAAAAGCATAAAACCACATATAAACAGAGGCTAGATGAATTATTTATTACTAAACAGAATCAAAAAGTAAGAAACAAAAATAAAATTGGGTTGCCTCCCAACAAGCGCCATCGTTTAACGCCCCTAGCTAGGCATAAAAGCAAGGATAGATCTAAGTATTATCATCTTGGGTATGCAATCCATAAGTGGCTCTCATAATAGATTCATAAGGTAATTTAATTTTCTTTGCAGGAAAGTGTTCCATGCCCTTCCTTAATGGAAATTGGAATCTAATATTCCCTTCCTTCATATCAATAATTGCACCAATCGTTCTAAGGAAAGGTCTACCAAGAATAATAGGACATGTAGGATTGCAATCTATATCAAGGACAATGAAATCTGCGGGCACATAATTACTATTTGCAACAATAAGAACATCATTAATTCTTCCCGTAGGTTTCTTAATGGTGGAATCCGCAAGATGCAAGCTTAAAGAACAATCATCAAATTCACGAAAACCTAGCAAATCACACAAAGTTTAAGGAATCGTGGAAACACTAGCACCCAAATCACATAAAGCAAAGCATTCATGATCCTTAATCTTAATTTTAATAGTAGGTTCCCACTCACCATGAAGTTTTCTAGCGATAGAAACTTCCAATTCAAGCTTTTCTTCATAAGATTGCATTAAAGCATCAACGATATGTTTAGTAAAAGCTTTATTTTGACTATAAGCACGCGGAGAATTTAGCACGGATTGCAACAAGGAAATACAATCTATCAAAGAGCAATTATCATAATTAAATTCCTTGAAATCCAAGATAGTGGGTTCATTTCTATTTAAAGTTTTGACCTCTTCCATCCCACTTTAATCAATTTTTGCAACAAGATCTAAAAACTCCGAATCATTGGGACGCCTTCTAACTAAAGTTGACTCATATCCAGTCCCATCATTATCAAGATACATATTGCAAAACAAAGATTTAATAGGGGACACATCAATAATTTTTAGATATTCATCTTTATTTTCATGGAAACTAGAAGAACACACTTTCACAAAGCAATCCTTTTTAGCATGCATCCTAGCGGTTCTTTCTTTGCACTCATCAATGGAAATTCTCATAGCTTTGAGAGACTCATTGATATCATGCTTAGGTGGAATAGATCTAAGTTTCAAAGAATCAACATCAAGAGAAATTCTATCCACGTTCCTAGCCAACTCATCAATCTTAGACAATTTTTCTTCAATCAAAGCATTGAAACTCTTTTGCGAACTAATAAATTCTTTAATATTAGATTCAAAATCAGAGGGCATCTTATTATAATTTCCGTAAGAATTGTTGTAGGAATTACCATAATTATTAGAGGAATTACTAGGAAATGACCTAGGATTAAAATTACCTCTATATGCGTTATTACCAAAATTGTTCCTACCAACAAAATTCACATCCATAGATTCATTATTATTCTCAATCAAAGTAGACAAATGCATATCATTAGGATCAGAAGAAACACTTTTATTAGCAAACAATTTCATAAGTTCATCCATCTTTCCACTCAAAACAATGATTTCTTCTATAGCATGCACCTTTCTATTAGTAGATCTTTCAGTATGTCATTGAGAATAATTAACCATAATATCATATAGGAGTTTAGTTGCTTCTCCTAAAGTGATTTCCATAAAAGTGCCTCCCGCAGCCGAATCTAAAAGATTTCTAGAAGCAAAGTTCAATCCGGCATAAATTTTTTGTATAATCATCCAAAGATTCAAACCATGTGTAGGGCAATTACGTATCATTAATTTCATCCTCTCCCAAGCTTGTGCAACATGTTCATGATCAAGTTGCTTAAAATTCATAATATCGTTTCTAAGAGTGATGATCTTACACTACAAAAAAAAGACACACCCATGACATTTTGGGCCGAACGAATTTTTTATGTCATACTTATGACACTTCTATGACAATAATTGGGACAAAACACGGTATCATCATAGATGTGGTGGGTTCCTACTTATATGACAAAAAATTATGATAGAAAATGGGCTTTTCGTCCTGGGCAGGCCGGAGACGCAGCTGCATGACATTCTTTGCGCCGTCCATGACGGCAAAAACCGTGGTAGAAGCGAGGGCGAGGAAAATATCGGGGTGTTCCCGGTTGCGGTGGGTGGTCGGGGCCGAGCGATGCGCGTTTCTCTCGTACACACACATGCGTGGGTGCGAGGCGTTGGGCTCTAACTGAACCCGAGCGAGGCGTTGGGCTCTAACTGAACCCGAGCGATTGCATTGCAGGCTACGCGTTACTGAACTTGAGCGATCGATCGATGGCTGTTAACTGAACCCGATCGAGCAATTCCTTCGCTACTGCTGCTAATTGAAGTCGATCAATGATGCCTCTGGATGAATAGTGAGCGTTGCTGGGGGGGTTTGGATGAACAGTTCCCGGTGGGGGTGGATGAACAGGACCCCGTGGTGTTGCCTCTGGATGAACAGGACCCCGATCGATCGAGCCGGTTGGGGCTGGATGAACAGGACCCTGTGGAGGGCTGGATGAACAGGACCACCCCGTGGAGGGCAGGATGAACAGTAGACGGTGGAGGGCTGGATGAACAGTAGACGGTGGAGGGCTGGATGAACAGTAGCCTATGGAGGGGTGGTTGAACAGGAGCCCGTGGAGAGGGCTGGTTGAACAGTAGCCGGTGGAGTAGCGGGTGGTGGAGGGATGAACATGAGCCCGTGGATGATCAGTCACAGGTGGAGGCTGGAGGAGGTCGACAGTGGATGAATAGTAGCCCGTGGAGGCTGAAGGGGGTCGACGGTGGAGATGAAAAGTATCCCGTGGAGTCCCGTTTTGCGGTACGCCACACCCCTCCCGATGAACAGGACCCCCGTTTCGACTGTAGCGCTCCAACACAAGTCCGTTTCCTCCGTTTTGCGGTACGCCACACCCCTCTCGATCAACAGAACCCCCGTTTCAACCGTAGGAGGTCCGTTTCCTCCGTTTTGCAGTACGCCAGACCCCTCCCGATGAACAGGATCCCGTTTTGAACGTGGTCGGTCGAACACAAGGCCGTTTCCTCCGTTCTACGATACGCCAGGCCTCGTTTCCATCGACTGTTCCATCCAAGCCCTCCCGATGAACACGACGACGCATTCCATTTCGACCCAACCGGTTGGCTCCCCATGAACATGACGACGACGCTGTTTCTCCGTTCCGACCCAGCCATGTACACGAGCCATGGCCGTACGTAAGCGCAAGTAGGCGTTCGAGACCCCGCCCGTATGTACGTACGTGGTCGTATTTACTTGTTTGCACCCTGGCCACTGTACATACGTGTACATGCTACGTGCGCACCTCTGCTACGACACGTGCGTGCCTCTACATCAACCAGTATGTACGTACACATTCGCGACCAGAATGACAACGCTACGTACGCTTCGACCAGGTGGGTCCCAACTGTCAGGCACTTCCTTTCGTGCGAAGATGTAGCTGGTGGGTCCCAGCAGTCAGGGGGGCGACTCGTTTTTTTTGCCCGGACGCACTTCCTTGTGTGCGAAGATGAAGCTGGTGGGTCCCAGCAGTCAGGGGGAAACGTTTTTTTCATGAAATACGGTGGCTCTTTCGGTGGGTCCCTGATGTCAGGTGGAGGAATAATTATTTTGCGCGTAATAAGGAGGCACTTCCTTGCTGTGGCCATGGACCAGCTATCAGCCTCTCCACGTACAGTCCAGGTCCGATGGAAGTCGTTCCTTGACCACGTTGACCACGCCGCGCCGAGAGTACCAGGGCGGTGGACGACGGCGAGGCCTAGGAAGGGGACGGCATGGAGCCGAGGAAGACGCGGCAGTGGATGCCCACGTGTAGAGGAGTACGAGGGTTCACTGGTTCACTGCGGTGTGAGGCCGTTGTCGCCGTAGAATAACAGGGGGTGTGGGTGAGTAGAGGGATGGCCTGGCCAGCGGTGGGAATAGTAGGGGCGGTGAGGCCTCCGCGGCAGCACAACCGGCCACGGGAGGCAGGAGCATGCGGCACGACCGACGCTCCTTTGGGCGGCTGGAGCAGGAAGACCAGAGGTTGAAGAAGCACTACGGCCGTTGGATGGACATCGTACGGTCACTGGAGCTAGAATCATTCATATTGACTAAGTTGACAAAACACTCTGTCCCCGTCAACTTAGTAGGCCCACAAGTCAGCCTCCCACCAAGGTGGGTCCCAACCAGCATGGGGAGTATTCATTTTTTTGTGCGTAATAAGGACGCACTTCCGGTGGGTCTGAGCTGGCAACGAGGGGAACATTTTTTCGCGAAATACGGTGGCCCGTTCGGTGGGTCCTAGCAGTCAGGGGGGAAATGTTTTTTCGCCAAATACGGTGGCCCCTCTGGTGGGTCCCTGCTGTCAGGTGGAGGAATAATTATTTTCCACGTAATAAGGAGGCACTTCCTTGCGGCTGCCGTGGACCCAACTGTCAGCCTCTCCACGACAGTACTCTTTCGATGGAACTCGTTCCTTTACCACGTTGACCATGCCGCGCCGAGAGCACCAGGGCGGTGGACGACGGCGAGGCCTAGGAAGGGGACGACGCGGAGCCGGGGAAGACGCGACAGTGGATGCCCACGCGGAGAGAAGTACGAGGGTTCACTGGTTCGGCTGCGGTGTGAGGCTGCCGTCGCCGCAGAATAACATGGGGTGTGGGTCAGTAGAGGGACGCCCTGGCCAGCGGTGGGAGTAGTAGGGGGGATGAGGCCTGCACGGGTGGCGGGAGCAGGCGGTCCCGCCGGTGCTGGATTTGGCGGCTGGAGCAAGAAGATCAAAGATTGAAGAAACACGACGGCCGTTGGATTGACATCCAACGGCTACGTGTGCTAGAATCGTTTGTTGACGTATATAATAACTAAAAAAATCTTGCATACGCCTCAACTTAATAGGCCCATAAGTCAGACCATTCCCTCTTTTTAAATAATTTATATATAGCTCACTGTGAATTCTTATGCAATTTATTGTAGTCCATTTTTTGGTTGGCCAGGGCCAATTTCGCATATTTCTGTGGGTTCCAAACTATTTTTAATACCGAAATGTCGAGTCAGATTTAAAGTACTTTGAAGATATATTTAAATTAGGTTAATGCCCAGTGAAATAGGAATCTGAAAATGTGAAAAAATTCAGAAATTATAAAGTAATTGCTAATTTGTCATCTGTTTTTATATTTACAACCAATTTCATATCACTTTCAATTTGCAGGCGTCTTGAAAGAGTTGCAGCCCATCAGGGCGTAGAAAAATAAATAGGCCTGGATTGGGTATTCTTCAGAAAAAATAAACCGGGCTCATTTTCACAAAGAAAAAATAGCTGGGCCGGTCACATGGTGAACATAAAATAAGCCTCGGCTAGACGGGCCACAGCCCAGTTCAAACCCTGCTCCGTCTCAACAATAACAAAAAAATACTGCTCGAGCAGCTACGTCCGAGGTGTTAGCCGATCTTGTGCTGTTCTCTTGTCTATTGACTATATACGCTCACAATGTCGTGGGTCCCAGATGTCAAGAAAACACTAGGAGGAAGCATTTTATTTTTCCATACGCTGACATGGTGGGCCCGTACTGTCATCCTCTCCACGTACTTATGCCGATTCCTGTTGTTTGTTGACCATGTTGACAATGTGAGAGGGCGGTGCTGCGGCGAGCGCACCAAAGCACGCGGAGGATGACGGGGAGGCCTCAGACGTTGGTGTTAACGATTTAGGAGACGGTGGGGTGGCGATGCATGTGCTGAGGCGCAGCCAGGCGTGGGAGGCGGAAGCAGGTGGCCTCGCCGGCGCTGGCTTGGTTTTGGTGGCTGGAGGAAGACAGGACTGAAGAAACACGACAGACTGTAAAAGCAGTAGGAGTACTTAACAACCTTAACTGAAACCAGCAGGGGCACTTAACAACCATAGCTGAAAGCAGTATGAGTACTTATACAGGTTCAACCGTACAAAGCACGCCTCGAACAGTGCTACTTTGCCTACAGTTAACCAAGGGTGAGGCCGCCAAGCTCCAGGATAAGGCCCAGGCGCCACCCAGCGCATCCACAACCTTCTGAAAGCGGCTTCATCTCGCAATGTGGTCAATAAACAGGATATTCGCTTTAGAGCCATGGAAAAGCAGGAACATAATCTTCTGTCCTATTCTCCAAGATGGACGGGCCTTCATTATTTGAGACCACCCATGAATAAGTATCTTTTCACCTCCAAGGGGAACGGAGTAGGTCGACATAAACATCATGTTGTGACCAAGCGCAAGTCTGACCCGACCATGGTCAGGCATCTGTATAGGAATAATAGAACTGGGCAGTTTCTGTTTCAAGAAGATCACAGCTGTAAAGCTGTGTATAAGCAATAGTTTATGAACAACATATATAACAGAAAATAGCTCGTACCATAATTTTCTCGACATAGTTGGACCTGTTCAACGAGTGCAGCAGTGGCGCACATATCCCACGTGGCCTTCCACCATTGAAACGCCCCACAAGGACCTCAAGACGATCAATAAAGTGTAGGAACTTGTGGATGTCGTCCTAGTCAACTTCAGTGCCATCAGTAACAACCGAGTTGTTACAAAATAACAAACGAGCAACCTGCTTAACTCTGAAAAAACCTACACGTGCCACCAATTATAAGAAAACATTAGTTAGAAGTAGCATCTTCGTGAGAGATTTGTTGCTACTTCTAAAGTTAAATTGTGATTAGTTAGACAGAATAGGTGGATTAAGAAGTAATCGAGGCAACAAGCAAGAACCAGATACAAAACTAACATGGATGAACAATTGGAACGACGTCGGGGTGGAAGATCGCAATGAAGATGAGACCAGGTTCTGCTATTTCCATCAACATTCGTGCACCAACTTTCAGTCTGTAACACTTGAGAAAGTTTATCCAAGTTCGGCCATAAAAAGCAGCGATCTTCTTGGTTCATGAACCCAACTCGGAACTTATCCATGGCTTGTCTTCACTGTGACCATTAAACTGGTGTATTTAGTTATGCCAAGGCCGATCATCTTGAGTACATGTGTTCTGGCAGAGCAAATAATGCACTGCATGAAAAATAATATGAGAACACAATGTATTCCCTATCCAAATCTAGAAATAACTTCCTCCTTCACGTCGGTGTTGACCATCGTACTGGTAGTACCTTTTATCCAAATATAGCAATCCAAATTTCCAAATTAGTCGACAACATGTTCAAAAAAAAAACCCACCCTCCTGGATAGAAAAGAGGATTCTAGGAACATATTGTGCGCGTTTTAAAATCCTGTGTTAGGATGAGAAGGAACAAGTGTGGCGTCTCGCCGAGGGCGCAAAAACCTATAGGGTCCTCACACTTTGGGCACTGCAAATGAAACACACTAGATTCAGTAGGAAGAAAAATGCATCAATGGCAGCGGCTGCCATCCTAGGATTACCCGCGACCAAGGGACTTGGATTTATCGGGGATGGATGAAGAATTCATACTTGGTTCTCCATGAGAAAACTCTATGCAATCGCCGAGAGGGGGTTTTCTCTGAACACACATACGAGGGAGAAGGGGATTCAGGCCCAGCGAAATATTGCCGCTTCGTCCGTCCAGCTTACTGCTAAAGATGGAAGGGGGGGTTGTGATTTGACGGCTCATTGGGCATTACTGTGGTGCTACGACCGGGGTGTGTCTACCATGCAGTTGTGAAATCTAATTTGTGCATATGGCACGTGGACCTCATTGCCGCGAAAGGAAGTAGAAAGACAGGAGTAACTAGTTACACAAAAATATATTTTTGACAGAGAGATACTCCCTGTGTAAAGAAATGTACAAATCTTTTATATCACAACTTTATACATAAGAAAAATCAAGGGGAATATATATAACATATATAATTGTAAAAAACAGAGTTGTTTTTAACACAATATAGACGAGTTGGTGATGATGGTGTGCCTGCCATCCTGCAATAGAGGCCGTCTGATTTATATCTGACGGATAGGAAGGAAACTATGGCAATTTTGCAAAAGGGTACCCACACACCTCTCCACATTTGCAAATAAGGCCTTCCCCCGTTCATCCTTTTCTCTCACAAGATAAAATACTCATACAAATGCATCTTGATGTTACGTGCAACGCACGGGCATTATGGGGGGTCAGCTGAGAATATAATACTCGGACAGGCTCACGGTTTTGGACTTTGGGCCGTAGGCCCACCCTGCATGTTTGGGGGCCCATGTGTTCTACCTCAGCGCTTTTCATATTGCAAGCGATCGGTACGGCGCTGGTTTTAGATGCTGTCGCAAGGCGAATACACAAAATTGAATAAAACACGATAACTTTTGGAATGAAATCGAATGATAGTTCCTAACCAGCAATGGTAGTTGTAATTCTATCAACGATATACCATGTGATAAATAATACTGTCATATTACTTATACACACAGGACACTTGTTTCACCATGCCAGATTATTACATCAAAATCTCTCGTAGGATATATCAGTTCGGCAGTTGCGTGCTGCTACTGAAGAATCTCAAAGTTGATTTGGACCAGCTCTCCTTGCCAAGAAAGTTCGATTTTGAGATCATCCCCTACCGCAAGATATGATTTAGATTTGAACCTTGACCATCCTTTAGCATCAATCATCATGCGACCATCCTTTGTACTTACGGTATATTGAGCAGGTTCATTCACACCAAGGCTGCGCATGGTAAGAGAAACTTGGCCGCTATCGCCCGGATTGTTGAATGACTCCCTCGTTGCTCTAGGAATTCTCTGTTTGCAAACAAGAAGACATACCCAAACAGTTAGATCAACACAGTGAATCATGCGAAACAACATGGAAAGAAAAAAGAACAGAACACTTGGGCGGCCAATGCTTACCAAGAAGGTGGACATGTCGGTTTTTGTAAGGACTTTGGTATATGAAGTGCGAACTGCAGCCCAGTCTGTTGCTGGTGCAACTACTCATTCGGTTGCCGCTGCACGAGCCGGAGCAGATGCAAGTGCAAGTGTTGGTGCAGGTGCTGAAGCCGCCGCTGCTGCCGGAGATGGTGCTCCTTGTAGAGCAGGTGCCGGTGTCGGAGCAGGTGCCGATGTCGATCCTCCGGTAGATCAGCCTGATCCGCTGACGCGGTCGGTGCCCAATCCTTAGCTGGATCAAACTGAGCTGCTGCCGCTGTCAGTGCTAGAGCAACTGCCGGTGCTCGATCCGTTGCCGAAGGTGGTACCGATGTGCGAGACAGCGGCGATCGTGTCTGGTCTGCTATGATCAGCTTTCTAACTAGCCACACAGCTTCGTCATGCTAACATGGCACGGAGGATAGGTGTGTTTAGCTCCATCTCGACCAGCCACAACGTCTCTTGTTCTAGGCGATTCTTCTATTTTCCAAGCTTTTTTAGTTGTAATAACACCACAGATAGCTAGCGCCGCTCTTCGTGTGTGCCCGTGCAAAGGTTAGATGATGGAGAGAAGAGAGAGATCGCAGACCTGGGACCCACCAGTAAGTGAGTCAACGGTCATGCACGTGTTGACGAGGCACTCCCTCCACTCTACTCAACGTAATACTGTATAAAATCAAGTTATGGGACAAAGCCAACAACCGTTGTTGTTTCAGGCTATCGACTTACACTTTGTAGTCCAGGTTGCCAGTTCGAATCTTGTCTTTCAGATTTGTTAGTTTTAGGTCCAAATTTGATTAATGACAAGTGGGACCCCCGTGTGTTGTTCCGATATTTTAGTGTAGGATGGTTTTTTTGAACAAACACTTTGCGCTGTTAGACAAGTAACGACACAAGTTACACGTATTTTGCAAGTTTACGAACAAAAATGACAACGGCATGGAATATCACATCCACCCCGCAGCTTAGATGCTATGGTGATACGAGTTTTTACACCGTTGGAAGTGAGATCCAATGGCTTGGGAGTAGTCTTTGTAATTATGCGCAATTTCCAAACTCTCCAAAGGTTTTTTTGCAAATAAAACATTCAGGCCTCGTGTGTGCCGCTGCATCTTGGATCCAACGGCTCCCCGTTGCTCATATTAGGTGCTCCCTGTAGCTTAATTACCCGCTACGGTGATATGAGCATCTAGGTCATATGATCAGTGATCAGATGGCACATGCGTAATACTTGTACTTTCTGCGCAATTCCCAAACTCTCTCAGTCGTATATTGCAAAAACATTCAAACCTCCTACTGTGGGCCGTTAGATCTTTGTGAACTCGTACCACCATAGAATCTACGGTGCGGGAGCACCTCATATTCTCCCGTGCGATAAAACATAAGGTGCTCTCGCAGCTTGGATGCTACGGTGATACGAGCTTCGAGGTTGTTTGATCTGAGATCCAATGGCATCTGAGCAGTCTTTGTTCTTGTAAGCAGTGGTCGAACTCTTTGGGGGCTTTTCTGCAAAAAACCATTCGAACCACCGAGGAGGTGTTGGGTCACAAATCCAATGGCTCCGAAGAGCTTGTATCACCAAAGCATCTAAGGTGTGGTAGCACATGATATTCTTACATACATGAGAATATGATGTCCTCCTTCATCTTAGATGCTACGGTGAAACGAGCTTCGAGGTCATTGGATATGGGATCCAAGGGCATCTGAGTAGTTTTTGTAAAAAATGTGTGCAATTCTCAAACTCATCAAGGTTTCCTGTAAAAATATGAAGACATCATGTGAGCTACTATATCTCAGATCTACAAGCTCCAAGCAACTCGTATCGGCATGTAGCATCTAAGGTATGGGGGCACATGATATTCTCCCGGGGAGGAGGGGTGGGGGTGCACAACCAATCGGTGGTTGGGAGGGTGGGGACAAATATAATCTAAACAACCCTAAACAGAGCTTCACAATTTTATCTAAGGTCGAGGGGATGACCCCCGACAATCATAGCTCCGCCTAATTAAGCACAACATTTGCATGTACTGTAGTACTAGACTTAATATTCATGTTTCAGTTTCATGTTTGTTTTAAATATTGAATTAAGGACCATGCATGTCTTACATTTTACTCCCTTCGTTCCTAAATATTAGTCTTTTTTAGAGATTTCAAGTGGAATGGCACATACGGATGTATATAGACATATTTTAGAGTGTAGATTCACTCATTTTGCTCCGTATGTAGTCGCTTGTTGAAATCTCTAAAAGACTAATATTTAGGAACAGAAGGAGTATTTTTGAATTCGTGTCATACATGCATGGTTTGGAAAAATGGATGCAGTATACTTATTGGATTGTTGTTGTGTTCGTGTGTGGGTGTCTGTGTGTGTGTGTGTGGTCATATGCTTGATACATACAAAGTTTTCTCACCTCCATATTGTTCATCTTTTAAATTTGAATTTTCATTGAAAAACTTACCAGGGATACCATGAAATGTGAAATCCACATTGAGATCACTATATCACAAACTCTAATTCAACAACTCGTCATAAATCAATTACCACGTTGAGATTAGTATTTGCAAGGAAAATACGGGCATTGTAATACACATAGATTTGTCCGGCAATTTAAAAGGTTCCTTTCATATTCTCGAATGGTAGGACCCGACGGCGTACTAGCCAGACCTTGGCTCGTGTTGATCCTAAAAAAACGGGCTCGTGTCCGTTTGGTGGCGTGCGTGGTATGCACATTAGGCAACCCCAACCAGTCGAGCCTCCGCGTTTCGAGTCGAAATATCTGGCGGCCAGAATTCCAGCCCTAGGAAATTCCCCTTATGTCCCCGTTCCATAATGACTACCAATGAACAACGGAGGGATGCTTTAGTAACTAGACAACGTTACCTACCGTGCCGAGCATGGTTCAATTCCCTCGGTCGCCGCTCGCCAAGGTCACCCGTCAACTGCATTGCCTAGTACTACTACTACTACACCAGGATGAGCACAGAATTGAGCCCGTTTGTTCGTGCCTAGTACTTGAGTTAATATATCAGGCAATGCACTGGTATGGAGGGATTATCCTTTTGCTCTGCATATATAACTTGTCTGAAGTCTAACTAAGCAAAATGTTTGACCAAATCCTTTCTTAAGAAATACAACAGGACAGATGTATGGCTTGAAAATTTATTGCATGATGCAGGTTATGATATTGTTTCGAATCCTGGATCTTAAATTTCAGAAAATCCAAAAGTGAGCATAAATTCTTGAAACTGAGCATGGTCACGTGATATGGCACAAATATTACTTCGTAATTTTTTTCTTCAATTTGAGACAAGCTGCTTATGACAAGTTGCACAAATGAAGAGCCAAGGTATTTTGGAACAAAGTCTTGTCACGTTAAGGCGAACGCTTTCACTATTGAAACCGTGGGCGTTTACATGCCGCCACGAGTCCCGCTTCTTATCGGCAGGTGCCGTCCGAGCAAGCATGTGAGTCGATAGGAGGCGTGCGAGCAGACCACTGCGCCGACTGACAGGGAGGCGTGCGAGCAGACCGCTGTGCAGGCTCACCGGGAGGTGAGCCCTTTGACCAGGCTCCGCCGCCCACCTTCGTCCCAACTGCTCCCACTTTTAATGTCACCGGCGCCGCAGTTTAAAATCAACCCCGCAATACCCGGTATTGCTACAATCTTCTCTCTTCCTCTCCGATTCTCCTGTCGTCTACCTCCAACCAGCCTGACCTAAACGTACGCCATGCCGCATCACAATGGTCTGCCCTTAGTCTTCCAGTTTCCTGAGGAAGACACCCAGCCGGAGTCTCAAGAACATAAGGCGCTTTGGGACAAGCTTGAACTGGCCTTGCGGGAAGACGCAACGCCTGTCCCCGCTCTCGTTCCGGCTCCCGTCGCCCCGACTGCGCCAGCGCCCATCCCCGTGGCATTGATGGGCCGGGAGCCGCACATTGTTGCCGAGCTTGATGCCACGGGGTTCCACGAGGTCCCCGCCAACTTTCACGTGCCCGTGCACCTACCAGCGCCTGCGCCTGCCCGTGCACTGACGCGCACGCCTGTGCCGGTGCCCGTGCACCTGCCAGCGCATGCGCCTGCATGTGCACTGACGTGCGCGCCCGTGCCGGTGCCCGTGCACACGAATGTCTCCGCCGCGCCGTTGACAGCGCCTGTCCCCGCGCGGGTGCCAGTGCCCCCCTCAGCGGCATGGATGGCCGCCATCGACCGCTTCCTTGCACCAACGCCAGTCGCCTCCTCCCGCCAATTGACTCACTCCGAAGTCCAGAACATTTTGGCCTTCCTTGAAGCTAGGCCAACGTCCAGGAGTATGCCAACAACGGTGCAAGGCGCCACCGTCGCCGTCGGTCCATGGCCCGACGACACACAGAGCACGACAGAGGAGCCGCTTCCCACCGCAAGACGCCCCCGCCGCCGCTGCGTAATCTAAATTTGCCATGAAAACCATTCGGATTTCCATGCTTAAAATCCGAACGTTTATCATTTTCGTTTATTTTAGATCGATCGTCGTATAATTTAAAGTCGGAGTCAGACTGAACGAAATCTATGGTTTGATCGATTGAATGTTCTGCTAGAGCCGTATCAAATTAAATATAAAACGTCATCAAGCCACATGTATTCCTTGTCATCCAACGACCTAGACTGCTTCAATGTCGAGCGCTCAACACGTTTAGCGTGCAGTTAATTGCATGCCAAAAATAGTGCTAATCACATAATAACACGCAAATAATATACTACTTAATATCTGTATGCACTTAATATACTTCCAAATTAACGTGCATTGCACGTACACACTGACTAGTGCTGCTAGCACGTGAAACTAGTGTCGTAACTTGTGAACGCGTCCAGATATGGTCAACGGCAACATCGCCCGCGAGTTCTTCATGTTTGCCCGTGCGTCTAAACACAAAAGGGGAGGAGAGAGAGAGATCACACATGGAACCCACCAGTAAGTGAAGGCGAATAGTACTAAAAATAATATTACATGTTATCAATTAAATAGGCTGTGGTAATATAAAATTATGTGAACAAAGGAAGGTACAACAACATTGTTGTTCTATGTATGTTGACTATTGACATGCGGCTTCAAGGCCCTGGTCGCATGTTCGATCCTCGTCCTTTATTTTTTAATTTATATATGGGTCCAAATTTGTTTCATGACATGTGGGCCCCTCGGTGTGTAGTTTGTAGAACTTTAATTTGTGGGTCGAAGTTTGTTCCATTCCAAGTGGACTATCTGTGTGTAGTTTTGTAGCTTATTTATAATAATTGAAGAGAACAACAGAGGTTTTTTGCAATAATACCATGGTGCGACGTTGAAGGTGAGAAAGGACGTGCGAGAGAGCGATGACCGAGCCAGAGGGAAATCAACTAGGGGAGTTGCGGGGGTTGCAACGGTGTTTCGAGTAGTTGTGGGCCGAATGCTACGAAAATATAATGTAAACCGACCGAAATAAATGCCTACACAAATTAATCCAAGGTTGGAGTGCCCCTTGCAATGTAAATAGCTCTGGCTTTGCGAGGGATGGAGAGGTAGCTTCAATGTGTGGAAGATACGGCGTGAGAAAATGAGGTCCATCGAGATACATATAGATAGAGAGACAAAGTGAGTGTGGTCCGACATTCATTGAACAAATATATGTGCTCTGGTGAGATATTGTCCGATTGAGCTTTTGGAAAGGGTGAGGGCTGTAAGATGGAGCTTGAGAGATGATCCAGTCACAGACGTGTAGATATATTTTGTGCGTGGGAGGAAGCAAGGTCAATCGACCACATAGGGTCGTCGTGCGGTCGAAAGAGTGAGACGGGTTGGAGAGTGACCTAGATAGACAATGTGCGTGAGAGAGTATACAATGTGAATAAGTCGAATTGGGCTCAAACATGGTGATATATCATTTTTGTCCGAGAAAGAGCGAGGTCAATCGAGACATACAAAGAGAGAGAGAGAGAGAGGGATAGAGAGAGAGAGAGCGTGGCCCGCCATGAGGTCAAAAGAGTGGGGGCGGCTTCGATGGACTGACCTAGATAGACAATCTGCGTGAGAGAGTATAGAGTGTGTCGATCGAGGCCCGAACAGGGAGATATATAATTTGTGTGTGAAAGAAAACGAGGTTAAACGAGACTCAGATAAAGAGGGCGAGATTGAGCGAGTGTGGCCCGCTGTGTGTGAGCACGAGAGATTGGGGGGCTAGATAGGCAATGCATGTATTTAGCGCGAGAGGGTGAGAGGGAGAGGGGGGGAGAGAGAGAGAGCTCGGCATGGGGTGCAATGGCGGGTGTGTGATGTAAGTACATTTCGTAACAGAGTGGAAAAAGGGGCTTGTGTAGTTGAGAGAGTTAGAGATCGAAACATGGAGAGAAAGAATGGATGTGTGTTGGAAACCGATAGCTTCCTAAGGTGGTTAGGAGAGGAAGATTGACCGATACAGGAAGTATGTAGAGTCTATGCGCGCGGGGGGGGGGCTAAAAACAACATTTGAATGTAGATAGTACGAGACTTAATATTGATGTTTCAATTCGGTGTACATTGTAAGATTTGAACTGAGGACCATGCATATGGGTAATTATTTCGAATTCGTGCCACACTAGGTTTCGAAAAGTTGACATTGACTCGATTTGTTGTGCTATTTTGTAGGTCATATGTTTGGATCCATCCAAAAGTTTTCTCACTACCATGGTGTTCATCATACACATATGAATTTGTATTAAAAAAGTAGCATGGATACAGTGAAATGTGAAATCCACGTTAGAATCGGAGATCACTATGTGACACACACTCTAATTCAAATAACTAATTATGTGACACACACTCTAATCCACGTTAGCGTGGATACCGTTTCGATTTTTTTCAAATAACTCCTCATTAATTAATTTATAGTATCTCGTTTCGAATGACTAATTATTGCAAGGAAAACACGGGCATGGTAATACATACAGATTCATTTGCAAATGAAAGAAGATTCGTTTGCATTCTCAAATGTAGGCGCACCAGGTAGACCAGGGTCGTGTCGTGGTGGTAGCGTGTGTTGGACGCTTAGCACCCAGCCCCCCCCCCCCCCCCCCCCAAAAGGACAATGACAAAATAAGTTCGCGCTTCCACGTTTCAGATTGAAATATCTGGCGGCCCCAATTACAACCCTGCAAAATCTCCCTTCTCCACCGTCCCCTTCCGCGCCCAGATTGCTCAAATCCGTAATTCACTGCCAACCCAAGCAAATTTCGAATCGCATCACCACCGCATCAACCACATATGTTCACCAACAGTATCGTCCACCGCATCGTAGCGCTCCGCTGCCACTCAAGATCTAGATCCGTGCGCGGCTAGCCAACGCTAGCGCATCACCCTCAACGGCTCTGAAGTGACCCGCACCCTAGCTAGGCGAGCATGACCAAACGCCGGCCCAAACTAGGTATCCACACATCACTCCCTTGTGCACTGTTCCGACGATGTTTGGATATCCTTTCACTGCTCTCTTAGCTTACACGCCTATCCAACTCTGACAAATAATGATGAAGATCTTAAAGTGATTGGTGTCTCTTCTGTTGATTCCTTGTTTAGTAAGATTAAAAATGATGATAAAGGGACTAAAGAAGAGTCAACTTTAGCTAGAAGGAGTCCCCATGATTCGGAGGGTGAAAATCTTGATGAAAAAATTGATAAAAGTGGGTTTGGAGAGGTCAAAACTTTAACAAGTGATGTGCCCACTCTTTTAGATTACAAAGACTTTAATTATGATAGTTGCTCTTTGATTGAATGTATTTCTTTGTTGCAATCCATGATAAATTCACCCCATGCATATGAACAAAATAAAGCTTTTACTAAACATATTGTGGATGCCATGATGAAAGCTTTAGAAGAAAAAATAGAGTTAGAGATTTCAATTCCTAGCAAATTATATGATGAATGGGAACCTACCATTAAAGTCAAGATTAATTTTTTTGAGTGCTTTGTGTGCTAGTGTTCTTATTTTTGCCAATATTGAAGAATGTTCCGAAATATCTATGTGATGTGCTTGGTCTTACCAATATTGAAGAATGTTCTCTTAATTTGCACTTGGCAGATTCTACTATTAAAAAGACTTTGGGAAGAATTAATGATGTTATTATTCTTGCAAATAGGAACTTTGTGCCCATAGATTTTATTGTTCTTGATATTGATTGCAATCCGTCTTGTCCCATTATACTTGGTAGACCGTTTTACGAACTATAGGTGTTGTGATTGATATGAAAGAAGGAAATATTAAATTTCAATTTCCACTAAGAAAGGGTATGGAACACTTCCCTAGAAAAATAATTAAGCCACTATATGAATCAATCACGAGGGCAACCTATGGGGCAAAGACCAAAGATGACAACACTTGAGTCTATGCATTATGCCTAGCTAGGGGCATAAAATGATAGCGATTGTTAGGAGGCAACCAAATGAATACAATTTATTTTTGCCTTTTCTTTCTGTGCTTGAGTGTTTGCACAGTTATGCTACTATTATGATTGTGTTTTTTGTGTTTTAATTAGTGTTTGTACCAATTAAAGCATTTGGTATCTTGTTGGGTGATAGTTGATTTGATCTTGTTGAAAACAAAAACTTTTGCGCCCAGTAGCAGAATTGTTAAAAACCACAGAAGCATGATAAAATTCTGATTTTTGTACACAAGATTGATATACAAATTTCCTATGCTTTCCTAACGTTTCATAATTTTTGGAGTTACAGAAGTATGGACAAGGTCCAAATTACTACCTAATGTTCTATTTTTTGACAGATTCTGTTTTCGTTGCATTGTGTGCATATTTTGATGAATCTATGGACTGTATCGGGAGGGTATAAGCCATGGCAAAGTTGGAATGCAGTAGGTACATCGCAATAATAAAATATGAATGGTTTGGAACAATAATTAGAGTGTTGATTTGCTTTATTATACTAACAGATCTCACAAAGGTTTTGTTAAGTTTTGTGTGATTGAAGTTTTCAAGTTTTGGGTGAGATCATGATGGATGAAGAAATAAGGAGTGAAAAGAGCCTAAGCTTGGGGATGCCCATGTCACCCCAAGTTAATATTCAAGGAGAACCAAGCAACTAAGCTTGGGGATGCCCCGGAAGGCATCCCCTCTTTGTTCTAACAACCATCGGTAATTTTACTTGGAGCTATATTTTTATTCGTCACATATTGATGACCCACAAGTATAGGGATCTATCGTAGTCCTTTAGATAAGTAAGAGTGTCAAACCCAACGAGGAGCAGAAGGAAATGACAAGCGGTTTTCAGTAAGGTATTCTCTGCAAGCACTGAAATATATCGGTAACAGATAGTTTTGTGATAAGGTAATTTGTAACGGGTAACAAGTAACAAAATTAAATAAGGTGCAGCAAGATGGCCCAATCCTTTTCGTAGCAAAGGACAAGCCTGGACAAACTCTTATATAAAGGAAAGCGCTCCCGAGGACACATGGGAATTATCGTCAAGCTAGTTTTCATCACGCTCATTTGATTCACGTTCGTTACTTTGATAATTTGATATGTGGGTGGACCGATGCTTGGGTACTGCCCTTCCTTGGACAGGCATCCCACTTATGATTAACCCCTCTTGCAAGCATCCGCAACTACAAAACAAGTATTAAGGTAAACCTAATCATAGCATGAAACATATGGATCCAAATCAGCCCCTTACGAAGCAACGCATAACCTAGGGTTTAAGCTTCTCTCACTCTAGCAACCCATCATCTACTTATTACTTCCCAATTCCTTCCCCTAGGCCCAAACAATAGTGAAGTGTCATGTAGTCGACGTTCACATGACACCACTAGAGGAAAGACAACATACATCTCATCAAAATATCGAACGAATACCAAATTCACATGACTACTTATAGCAAGACTTCTCCCATGTCCTCAGGAACAAACGTAACTACTCACAAATCATATTCATGTTCATAATTAGAGGGGTATTAATATGCATAAAGAATCTGAACATATGATCTTCCACCAAGTAAACCAACTAGCATCAACCACAAGGAGTAATCAACACTACTAGCAACCCACATGTACCATTCTGAGGTTTTGGGACAAAGATTGGACACAAGAGATGAACTAGGGTTTGAGATGAGATTGTCGGGGATATACCCCGCGGCGTAAACCGGCCGGAAGTATAACCCGGCCGGACTTGGCAGTTTACTTGAGACCCGGCTGAGACTTGACGATTCACTGGTGACCCGTTTGGACCTGGTGGTTTATGATTCATTGGTAATCCAGCAGGCGGGTCAGAGGAGCGACAAGACCCGGTGGCCCAACGGGCGGTTCATGAAGGCCGGTTCATACTATGGTGGGCCGGTTTAAGAGGAAAGGCATGAAGAACATTTATCTTACAAGGAGTTAAGACCTGGACTTGTATCCGGTTTGTATTAGAGATAGACTAGTCCTAATCCTAATAGGACTCTACATGTAACCCGCCCCTCCAACATATATAAGGAGGGGCAGGGCTCCCCAAAAGGGGCAAGATTCACAAGTTCCACGAGTTGGACAACTTAGGTTTAGACAATAGCTCTCGAGATAGAGCACTCTTGTAACCGTGGTCATCATCATCAATATCAATGAAGCAGGATGTAGGCTTTTACCTTCACCGTGAGGGGCCGAACCTGGGTAAAACATCGCGTGTCTCGTCCCACTCAACCCCTCTCAAGCTACCACATAGATGCGTTGGCCTCGCGACTAAGTCCTGACAGTAAGGACATCTGCCGTGACAATTCCACGACAGCTGGCGCCCACCGTGGGGCCCGCGCACGGTGGTGTTGAGTTTTTGGAGGGATATATTCTACTGTTCGGGAAGCTCGCAATGGACCGAAAAAATTCACGTCATCACCCGGTTCATCAGTTGAGATTAAAAGGAATTGGCGAAGGATGCAACCTGTCCGCCATCACAATTGCGTGATCCGCCATAGCACAGTTGTTTTCTCTGCAGGCGTGATCCGCCCAGATCAAAAGAAACTCAATCTCTGTCATTGCATCATCATACAAGGGCGCATGTTGTGTATCAAATCGCTGGACCATCGATCGTAAAAGCGTGCACGCATAATCTTCAGTTGAGATCCGCCAAGACCAGAAGTTTCATTGCGGCGGCAGCAAGCAAAACCAGAAGTTGTTTTGTCATTAAAGTTTTCCATGAGAAGACAAGATTGCTTAATCAGATTGGATGGAGTGCTAGTCCGCGTGAGAATCAAATCAGCAAGACACGTCAATGTGAATCAATTATTACCAAGTGAAGGAAGACCACAACTCGGTTTTGTCAACTCATCACGACCCGGAAACAGAGTCGGCCACGACCCGGACTCATCCATCGTCTGCGCCTACGCCCTTGCCTCAAGCCGCCCGCCTATTCGAGCCGCTACGGCCTCCCATCGCCTCCGGGCTGGTCGTCGCCGTCGTGCCCCTTGACTCGCCTCGCGCCTCTCCGACCGCGCCGCGAGCAGCTCCCTCAGCCGCAGCAGAGCCGAGCCGTTGCCTGCCTAAACCGCCTCGTTGGGCCGCCCGACGCCTCGCGTCTCCGCCGCCGTCTTACCCCTCCCTCTAGTGAGCTGCCATACCACCGCGGCCTTGAGCCGCCGCTACAAATCATCTCCATTAGGAGCTGCCCACGCGGTCATCCAAGTTATAGTCATCAAGTGATCCATCCATTGATCCATGAGCACAAGAATAAAAGTCAAACCAACAACAAATCAGAGAAGAATTTGGTCATGGGGGCAGGCTGACTCCGAGTCGTTTCCAAAACTCGCTTCTGCACCACAACTCGCCTCTGCTCCATCTCCGCCTCCGGTAGTTTCCGAGCGCTCCGCAGCTCCGCTGGCCTCGGCCTGCAAGCCGCCATCGCAGGGTTGTCCTAGTCTGCACTCCGCCGAAGGATCTTCAAATTGATGCCGCTGCTTGTTGCGTCTGATTCTACCGTCCACCTCTGCCGCGCGTGGCTGTAGCTTCGTGCTGAGCCGCCTTCGAGGTCCACTGGTCTGTGCCTTAACACTAAGGCCGCTGCCGGTTTGCTTCATGCTGGAATTGCTGGAGAGCCGGCCTGCTGCCGTCTCCATGTGACGCGCCACTGCGAGCCGCCGCTGGAGAACCGCCTTGCGCCTCTAGGCCTCCCCGCAACGAGCCACCACCGGAAAACCATCTCTGAATACTGTGGTCACCACAAGTTGCCGACCTCGTCCCCGCCAACGCATCCATGGGAAATAAGCATGAGGTGGTCTCATACATAATTTCGGTGGCTGTGTTCTGAAGAAAATTGATTGACGAGGTGATGGTTCAAATGGATTAATACAAGGGGATATGGATGCGCCTGGGATTATTTATTGTTGTCTGATGAGTGGACAATTGATAAGGATATCGTGGCATCATAAGGCGTGCTATTTGAGTTGCTGCAGTACTAGCCACTATCGCCATAGGTCGCCAGCTGCCGCTGCTGCACCTGCAGGCCGCCTGCGCTGGCCTCCCGATGGCTCTAAGCCGCTGCGGTTGAGCATCGCCGACGTGCCCCTGCCGCCGTGGCTGTGCTTCGGTGCTAAATCTGCACCTCACTCCGGCCTCGCCTCCAAGCTGTTGAGCCGCCACTTGCAAATTGGCGTCGGTCTGTGGACGTCTCTACTACAACCCGGTCGTTGAACCGCCGCCAATGGTGGTCTACGGATGGAGTATACGACTTCGTTTATCATCCAGACAAATCAGGTGATATTCATCCAAGTTTGTTTTATTAGTATATGTTGTTTTTGTCAAAGAACAAGTTTGTCTTTGCCTTGGTCTGCAATATTGTTTATGCAGGGCAATTATTTATGACAAAAGGTGATATTATACCACGGAGATGGAGGCACGCCAACATCTTTCGGCCCAGGTGGTCGTCGTTATTCAACGAACAACCGCACCGGCTTACAGCGTCGTGGCCATCTCTCGCGACCGCACCGGTTTCCAACGCCACGGCTGACTCTCCCGTCCACACCGGTTTAAAATGCCGCAGCCGAAATATCTGTCAGCACCCGCGGCCGACTCGGCCGTGATTGTTTTCAGTTTCACCATGGTGATCATCAACTCCACGATGGATAACCCCTGGCATGATATATCAGGTGAAACCCATCCAATATATTTTATATTACATATTGCCTTTTTTAAAAGAGCAATTACTCCGGTTTGCAAAGTTGTTTAATGCAGGACCCTAAACCGCTATATTGATGCAAATTTAAAGACTGTCGGAAAATTTCCGGCTTAAAAAGAAGGATTCCGGTTTAATATCCGACTCAAGGGGAAGATGTCTCCCATAAAGCTTTGAAGCTCTCAATATCCGGTTTAAGAAATCCCGGTTCAAGAAGAATTTATCTCTTGCAAAAAAGTTAAAGGTTGCCAAAGAGAACCTGCTGCCATGATGCGCGGTTCAAACATGGGTATCATGCCTTATTGGCTTATCATATTATTGATCACTTGTGGGCTTGGTCATGTCTGAACCATAGTCACACCTCTTGATCGGCTCAATGCCACAGCATCAACTGGGGGCTTTGGTCGTGTTCGAACCAATGCAACACCTTTTTGATAGGCGAAAGCCACCAGATCACTTGGAGACTTGCTCATGTCTGAACCAGTCACGCCTCTTGATCGGCCTGAGGCCACAGAATCACTTGAGGGCTTGGTCGAATCCGAACCATTGCCACGCCTCTTTATCGGCATAATGCCACTGTTTCATCTGGGGACCTGGCTGACTTGAACCATAGCCACGCCTATCGGGGGCTTGGTCGTGTCCGACCATGGTAACACCATTTGATCGGCTCAATAAGCCTCTTTTTGCAAATGGTTTTATCATTGCCTTTGCTTGAAATTTTCTTTGATAGATATTTATTTTATTTTTGTTCCGTTTTTAAACCAACATTGTTAATCCGGTTCAACTGTCAATTACAAATTGTCGGAACACGGTCAAATCTTAATCCGGAGACTAGCTGCCCGGTTTGGTTTTAAGTTACCATCCTATTATGGAGTAAACCGGTGTTTATCAACCCAGCTCGGCTTTCAACTACAAGTTGTCAGTACATGATCAAGTTATAATCCGAAGACTGTCAGCCCGGTTTGGTTTGACTACAAGTCACCAGTATTATATATGGTCAATCTGGGGTTTACCACAAACTCGGTACGGTTTTATCATAAACCGGTACAATATGAAAGGAGTTATCATTACTCAAAGATTGGGGTTATTACTCTTACTACAAAAAGTTGGTAAACCAACGATGTGATTCAATGTCACAGGTATGATAATTTCATATTTTTAAGTGCAGCCTTGGTTATAAACCCAGGTTATATGTTGGGCATTATGACCCGTCCGGCGGTAAACCGCCAGGACACTTTAAACTTATTATATGCAGAAATAGGTTGAATAAAGTATGATGATAAATTCCGGTGTTTGTTAAACCGGCCTGGCTTTTGACTATAAGTCGCCAGTATGATGATAAATTATCTGATGTTTATTAAACCGGTCTGGCTTTAAGACAATAAGTTGCCAGTATATGATGAGAAATTATCCGGTGTTTGTTAAACCGGCCTGGCTTTTGGCTATAAGTCGCCAGCATATATTTGGATTGCATCATTGGAATCATGCGCTCATAAATCATTGGATTATATTATTCAAATCTTCAAATAGCCAACATGGCTGGATTTTATTATGGTTATCAATAACCAGTATTGTGATTAAGGTTTTCAAAGTCGCTTTAGCGCAATGGCTATTATATTATCAAAGGATATGATTTATTTTACAATTGAAGGAATAGTCTCAAGTCGCTGCAGGCTTACGACCCGGCACTTGGGGGCTACATTATTCAACTTAAGATTATATCAAATATGCAAGTCTCATGTCGCTGCAAGCATGCACCATGACACTTGGGGGCTAATGCAAAGTCATTTTTTGCTCACCTTATTGAAGACCCGACTCATCACATTGTAATGAGCCGGCCCTTGGGGGCTACCAATTGCCTCTGTCAACAATTTAAGCAATTACAAGTCCCAGGTTGCTGCAAGCATGACAACCCGGCACTTGGGGGCTACATATATGGAGTCTTCAGTTTTTACTAGTGACTGAGATGAGCAACATGGATTTCTTCAAAGTGGCAGTAATTATATGGAAGCAAGTCTCAAATCATCACTTTGTTCTGTTCAAGACTTGGGGGCTACAGGTAGTATGGATATAAGGGAGAAATATCTTTTAAATTTCAGTTTTGAGCTAACCAGATTAACCTGGTGTCTGCAACAATTATAAACCGGCGTCACCAACAATTATTGACCCTGCGTCACCAATCATTATGACCTAGTGTCTGCAACAATCATGAACCGGTGTCTGCAACAATCATGAACCGGAGTTGGCAACAATCATGAACCGGCATTGGAAACAATCATGACCTGAAATTATGAGTTTTTAACCCGGCAATTTTGGTGATATTAAACCAGCAAGTTTTATATCTTCAAACCGGCTGAATATCAGATGAGTATTCAAGACCTATATTTCTTAAACCGGTGCTTTGGAAGCCGACTCAAGTGGATTATTCTTCATAATATTTTTCTATGAGAAACCAACGTCAGTAATTTGAGTATGAGGCTGGTTATTGACCCAGATTTTCTAGAAGGAGGAAATGACAAGGATTTAAGGATGATTAGGTGCCTGTCTACAAGAATTCTTAATCCGGAGCACAACCTGTCAAATTGGTTCTTGTGTTTGTTTTGCAGCATAAGTTTACCATGGATAAATCCAAGCTAAACTTGAGGGCTAATGTCGGGGATATACCCCGTGGCGTAAACCGGCGGAAGTATAACCCGGCCGGACTTGGCGGTTTACTTGAGACCCGGCTGAAACTTGACGATTCACTGTTGACCCGTTTGGACCTGGCGGTTTATGATTCATTGGTAATCCGGCAGGCGGGTCAGAGGAGCGACAAGACCCGGTGGCCCAATGGGCAGTTCATGAAGGCCGGTTCATACTATGGTGGGCCGGTTTAAGAGGAAAGGCATGAAGAACATTTATCTTACAAGGAGTTAAGACCTGGACTTGTATCCGGTTTGTATTAGAGATAGACTAGTCCTAATACTAATAGGACTCTACATGTAACCCGCCCCTCCAACATATATAAGGAGGGGCAGGGCTCCCCAAAAGGGGCAAGATTCACAAGTTCCACGAGTTGGACAACTTAGGTTTAGACAATACCTCTCGAGATAGAGCACTCTTGTAACCGTGGTCATCATCATCAATATCAATGAAGCAGGATGTAGGCTTTTACCTCCACCGTGAGGGGCCGAACCTGGGTAAAACATCGCGTGTCTCGTCCCGCTCAACCCCTCTCAAGCTACCGCATAGATGCGTTGGCCTCGCGACTAAGTCCTGACACAAAGGACATCTGCCGTGACAATTCCACGATAGAGATGGTGCTGGTGAAGATGTTGATGGAGATTGACCCCCTCTCGATGAGAGGATCGATGGTGATGACGATGGTCGTGATTTCCCCCTCCCGGAGGGATGTTTCCCCGGTAGAACAGCTCCGCCAGAGCCCTAGATTGGTTCCGCCAAGGTTCCGCCTCGTGGCGGCGGTGTTTCGTCCCGAAAGCTTGCTTATGATTTTTTTCCAGGGCGGAAGACTCCATATAGCCAAAGATGGGCACCAGAGGCCTGCCAGCGGGCCCACGAGACAGGGGGCGCGCCCAGGGGGTAGGGCACTGAAGGAAATATGCCCTAGAGGCAATAATAAAGTTATTATTTATTTCCTTATATCATGATAAATGTTTAGTATTCATGCTAGAATTGTATTAACCGGAAACATAATACATGTGTGAATACATAGACAAATAGAGTGTCACTAGTATGCCTCTACTTGACTAGCTCGTTAATCAAAGATGGTTATGTTTCCTAACCATGAACAAAGAGTTGTTATTTGATTAACGAGGTCACATCATTAGTTGAATGATCTGATTGACATGACCCATTCCATTAGCTTAGCACCCGATCGTTTAGTATGTTGCTATTGCTTTCTTCATGACTTATACATGTTCCTATAACTATGAGATTATGCAACTCCCGTTTACCGGAGGAACACTTTGGGTACTACCAAACATCACAACGTAACTGGGTGATTATAAAGGAGTACTACAGGTGTCTCCAAAGGTACATGTTGGGTTGGCGTATTTCGAGATTAGGTTTTGTCACTCCGATTGTCGGAGAGGTATCTCTGGGCCCTCTCGGTAATGCACATCACATAAGCCTTGCAAGCATTGCAACTAATGAGTTAGTTTGCGGGATGAAGTATTACAGAACGAGTAAAGAGACTTGCCGGTAACGAGATTGAACTAGGTATTGGATACCGACGATCGAATCTCGGGCAAGTAACATACCGATGACAAAGGGAACAACGTATGTTGTTATGCGGTCTGACCGATAAAGATCTTCGTAGAATATGTAGGAGCCAATATGGGCATCCAGGTCCCGCTATTGGTTATTGACCGGAGACATGTCTCGGTCATGTCTACATTGTTCTCGAACCCGTAGGGTCCGCACGCTTAAGGTTACGATGACATTTATATTATGAGTTTATGCATTTTGATGTACCGAAGTTAGTTCGGAGTCCCGGATATGATCACGGACATGACGAGGAGTCTCGAAATGGTCGAGACATAAAGATTGATATATTGGAAGCCTATGTTTGGATATCGGGAAGTGTTCCGGGTGAAAATCGGGATTTTACCGGAGTACCGGGAGGTTACCGGAACCCCCGGGAACCATATGGGCCTTAGTGGGCTTAGTGGAAAAGGAGAAGAGGGGCACCCTACAGGTGCTGCGCGCCTCCCCCCTAGTCCTATTAGGACTAGGAGAGGTGGCCGGCCCCCTCTCTCTTTCCCCCTCGGAATCTATTCCAACTAGGATTGGGGGGGGAGTCCTACTCCCGAGAAGGAGTAGGACTCCTCCTGCGCCCTCCTCTGGCCGCCCCCCTCCCCCTCGGCTCCTTTATATACTGAGGCAGAGGCACCCCAAAAACACACAAGTTGATCCACGTGATCTATTCCTTAGCCGTGTGCGGTGCCCCCAGCCACCATAGTCCTCGATAATACTGTAGCGGAGTTTAGGCGAAGCCCTGCTGCTGTAGTACATCAAGATCGTCACCACGCTGTCGTGCTGACGGAACTCTTCCCCGACACTTTGCTGGATCGGAGTCCGGGGATCGTCATCGAGCTGAACGTGTGCTCGAACTCGGAGGTGCCGTAGTTTCGGTGCTTGATCGGTTGGATCGTGAAGACGTACGACTACTTCCTCTACGTCGTGTCAACGCTTCCGCAGTCGGTCTGCGTGGGTACGTAGACAACACTCTCCCCTCTCGTTGCTATGCATCACATGATCTTGCGTGTGCGTAGGAATTTTTTGAAATTACTACGAAACCCAACAGTGGCATCCGAGCCTAGGTTATTTATGTTGATGTTATATGCACGAGTAGAACACAAGTGAGTTGTGGGCGATATAAGTCATACTGCCTACCAGCATGTCATACTTTGGTTCGGCGGTATTGTTGGACGAGATGAGCCGGACCAACCTTACGCGTACGCTTACGCGAGACGGTTCCCCGACGTGCTTTGCACACAGGTGGCTTGCGGGCGACTGTCTCTCCAACTTTAGTTGAACCAAGTATGGCTACGCCCGGTCCTTGCGAAGGTTAAAACGGAGTCTATTTGACAAACTATCGTTGTGGTTTTGATGCGTAGGTGAGATTGGTTCTTACTTAAGCCCGTAGCAGCCACGTAAAACTTGCAACAACAAAGTAGAGGACGTCTAACTTGTTTTTGCAGGGCATGTTGTGATGTGATATGGTCAAGGCATGATGCTGAATTTATTGTATGAGATGATCATGTTTTGTAACCGAGTTATCGGCAACTGGCAGGAGCCATATGGTTGTCGCTTTATTGTATGCAATGCAATCGCGATGTAATGCTTTACTTTATTACTAAGCGGTAGTGATAGTCGTGGAAGCATAAGATTGGCGAGACGACAAACGATGCTGTGATGGAGATCAAGGTGTCACGCCGGTGACGATGGTGATCATGACGGTGCTTCGAAGATGGAGATCACAAGCACAAGATGATGGCCATATCATATCACTTATATTGATTGCATGTGATGTTTATCCTTTTATGCATCTTATCTTGCTTTGATTGACGGTAGCATTATAAGATGATCTCTCACTAAATTATCAAGATGTGTTCTCCCTGAGTATGCACTGTTGCCAAAGTTTGTCGTGCCCAGACACCACGTGATGATCGGGTGTGATAAGCTCTACGTCCATCTACAACGGGTGCAAGCCAGTTTTGCACACGCGGAATACTCAGGTTAAACTTGACGAGCCTAGCATATGTAGATATGGCCTCGGAACACGGAGACCGAAAGGTCGAGCGTGAATCATATAGTAGATATGATCAACATAAGGATGTTCACCATTGAAAACTACTCCATCTCACGTGATGATCGGTTATGGTTTAGTTGATTTGGATCACGTAATCACTTAGAAGATTAGAGGGATGTCTATCTAAGTGGGAGTTCTTAAGTAATTTGATTAATTGAACTTAAACTTATCATGAACTTAGTACCTGATAGTATCTTGCTTGTTTATGTTGATTGTAGATAGATGGCTCGTGCTGTTGTTCCGTTGAATTTTAATGCGTTCCTTGAGAAAGCAAAGTTGAAAGATGATGGAGCAATTACACGACTGGGTCCGTAACTTGAGGATTATCCTCATTGCTGCTCAGAAGATTACGTCCTGGAAGCACCGCTGGGTGCCAGGCCTCTGCTGGAGCAACACCAGATGTTATGAACGTCTGGCAGAGCAAAGCTGATGACTACTCGATAGTTCAGTGTGCCATGCTTTACGGCTTAGAATCGGGACTTCAACGACGTTTTGAACATCATGGAGCATATGAGATGTTCCAGGAGTTGGATTTGATATTTCAAGCAAATGCCCGGATTGAGAGATATGAAGTCTCCAATAAGTTCTATAGCTGCAAGATGGAGGACAATAGTTCTGTCAGTGAGCATATACTAAAAATGTCTGGGTATAATAATCACTTGATTCAGATGGGAGTTAATCTTCCAGATGATGCGTCATTGACAGAATTATCCAATCACTGCCACCAAGCTACAAGAGCTTCGTGATGAACTATAATATGCAAGGGATGAACAAGACTATTCCCGAGCTCTTCGCGATGCTAAACTGCGGAGGTAGAAATCAAGAAGGAGCATCAAGTGTTGATGGTTAACAAGACCACTAGTTTCAAGAAAAAGGGCAAAGGGAAGAAGAAGGGGAACTTCAAGAAGAACGACAAACAAGTTGCTGCTCAGGAGAAGAAACCCAAGTCTGGACCTAAGCCTGAAACTGAGTGCTTCTACTGCAAGCAGACTGGTCACTGGAAGCGGAA
Organism: Triticum urartu; assembly: GCF_003073215.2. NCBI lineage: Eukaryota > Viridiplantae > Streptophyta > Magnoliopsida > Poales > Poaceae > Triticum > Triticum urartu. Next base: position 353,294,827 of record NC_053022.1, read on the forward strand.
CTGCCCCAAGTATTTGGCGGATAAGAAGGATGGCAAGGTGAACAAAGGTATATGTGATATACATGTTATTGATGTGTACCTTACTAGAGCTCGCAGTAGCACCTGGGTATTTGATACTGGTTCTGTTGCTAATATTTGCAACTCGAAACAGGGACTACGGAATAAGCGGACACTAGCAAAGGACGAGGTGACGATGCGCGTGGGAAACGGTTCCAAAGTCGATGTGATCGCGGTCGGCACGCTACCTCTACATCTACCTTCGGGATTAATATTAGACCTAAATAATTGTTATTTGGTGCCAACGTTGAGCATGAACATTATATCTGGATCTTGTTTGATGCGAGACAGTTATTCATTTAAATCAGAGAATAATGGTTGTTCTATTTATATGAGTAATATCTTTTATGGTCATGCACCTTTGAAGAGTGGTATATTTTTGATGAATCTCGACAGTAGTGATACACATATTCATAATGTTGAAACCAAAAGATGCAGAGTTAATAATGAAAGTGCAACTTATTTGTGGCACTGTCGTTTAGGTCATATCGGTGTAAAGCGCATGAAGAAACTCCATACTGATGGACTTTTGGAACCACTTGATTATGAATCACTTGGTACTTGCGAACCATGCCTCATGGGCAAGATGACCAAAACACCGTTCTCCGGTACTATGGAGAGAGCAACAGATTTGTTGGAAATCATACATACCGATGTATGTGGTCCGATGAATATTGAGGCTCGTGGCGGATATCATTATTTTCTCACCTTCACAGATGACTTAAGCAGATATGGATATATCTACTTAATGAAACATAAGTCTGAAACGTTTGAAAATTTTAAAGAATTTCAGAGTGAAGTAGAAAATCATCGTAACAAGAAAATAAAGTTTCTACGATCTGATCGTGGAGGAGAATATTTGAGTTACGAGTTTGGTGTACATTTGAAAAATTGTGGAATAGTTTCGCAACTCACGCCACCCGGAACACCACAGCGTAATGGTGTGTCTGAACGTCGTAATCGTACTTTACTAGATATGGTGCGATCTATGATGTCTCTTACTGATTTACCGCTATCGTTTTGGGGTTATGCTTTAGAGACGACCGCATTCACATTAAATAGGGCACCATCAAAATCCGTTGAGACGATGCCTTATGAACTATGGTTTGGCAAGAAACCAAAGTTGTCATTTCTTAAAGTTTGGGGCTGCGATGCTTATGTGAAAAAGCTTCAACCTGATAAGCTCGAACCCAAATTGGAGAAATGTGTCTTCATAGGATACCCAAAGGAGACTGTTGGGTACACCTTCTATCACAGATCCGAAGGCAAGACATTCGTTGCTAAGAATGGATCCTTTCTAGAGAAGGAGTTTCTCTCGAAAGAAGTGAGTGGGAGGAAAGTAGAACTTGACGAGGTAACTGTACCTGCTCCCTTATTGGAAAGTAGTGCATCACAGAAAACTGTTTCTGCGACATCTATACCAATTAGTGAGGAGGCTAATGATGTTGATCATGAAACTTCAGGTCAAGATACTACTAAACCTCGTAGATCGACCAGAGCGAGATCCGCACCAGAGTGGTACGGTAATCCTGTTCTGGAAGTCATGCTACTAGATCATGATGAACCTACGAACTATGAAGAAGCGATGGTGAGCCCAGATTTCGCAAAGTTGCTTGAAGCCATGAAATCTGAGATGGGATCCATGTATGAGAACAAAGTGTGGACTTTGGTTGACTTGCCCGATGATCGGCAAGCGATTGAGAATAAATGGATCTTCAAGAAGAAGACTGACGCTGATGGTAATGTTACTGTCTACAAAGCTCGACTTGTCAAAAAAGGTTTTCGACAAGTTCAAGGGGTTGACTACGATGAGACCTTCTCACCCGTAGTGATGCTTAAGTCTGTCCGAATCATGTTAGCAATTGCCGCATTTTATGATTATGAAATTTGGCAGATGGATGTCAAAACTGCATTCCTGAATGGATTTCTGGAAGAAGAGTTGTATATGATACAACCGGAAGGTTTTGTCGATCCAAAGGGAGCTAACAAAGTGTGCAAGCTCCAGCGATCCATTTATGGACTGGTGCAAGCCTCTCGGAGTTGGAATAAACGTTTTGATAGTGTGATCAAAGCATTTGGTTTTGTATAGACTTTCGGAGAAGCCTGTATTTACAAGAAAGTGAGTGGGAGCTCTGTAGCATTTCTGATATTATATGTGGATGACATATTGCTGATTGGAAATGATATAGAATTTCTGGATAGCATAAAGGGATACTTTAATAAGAGTTTTTCAATGAAAGACCTCGGTGAAGCTGCTTACATATTAGGCATTAAGATCTATAGAGATAGATCAAGACGCTTAATTGGACTTTCACAAAGCACATACCTTGACAAGATTTTGAAGAAGTTCAAAATGGATCAAGCAAAGAAAGGGTTCTTGCCTGTGTTACAAGGTGTGAAGTTGAGTCAGACTCAATGCCCGACCACTGTAGAAGATAGAGAGAAAATGAAAGATGTTCCCTATGCTTCAGCCATAGGCTCTATCATGTATGCAATGCTGTGTACCAGACCTGATGTGTGCCTTGCTATAAGTTTAGCAGGGAGGTACCAAAGTAATCCAGGAGTGGATCACTGGACAGCGGTCAAGAACATCCTTAAATACCTGAAAAGGACTAAGGATATGTTTCTCGTATATGGAAGTGACAAAGAGCTCATCGTAAAAGGTTATGTTGATGCAAGCTTTGACACTGATCCGGACGATTCTAAATCGCAAACCGGATACGTGTTTACATTAAACGGTGGAGCTGTCAGTTGGTGCAGTTCTAAACAAAGCGTCGTAGCGGGATCTACATGTGAAGCGGAGTACATAGCTGCTTCGGAAGCAGCAAACGAAGGAGTCTGGATGAAGGAGTTCATATCCGATCTAGGTGTCATACCTAGTGCATCGGGACCAATGAAAATCTTTTGTGACAATACTGGTGCAATTGCCTTGGCAAAGGAATCCAGATTTCACAAAAGGACCAAGCACATCAAGAGACGCTTCAATTCCATCCGGGATCTAGTCCAGGTGGGAGACATAGAGATTTGCAAGATACATACGGATCTGAATGTTGCAGACCCGTTGACTAAGCCTCTTCCACGAGCAAAACATGATCAACACCAAAGCTCCATGGGTGTTAGAATCATTACAGTGTAATCTAGATTATTGACTCTAGTGCAAGTGGGAGACTGAAGGAAATATGCCCTAGAGGCAATAATAAAGTTATTATTTATTTCCTTATATCGTGATAAATGTTTAGTATTCATGCTAGAATTGTATTAACCGGAAACATAATACATGTGTGAATACATAGACAAACAGAGTGTCACTAGTATGCCTCTACTTGACTAGCTCGTTAATCAAAGATGGTTATGTTTCCTAACCATGAACAAAGAGTTGTTATTTGATTAACAAGGTCACATCATTAGTTGAATGATCTGATTGACATGACCCATCCCATTAGCTTAGCACCTGATCGTTTAGTATGTTGCTATTGCTTTCTTCATGACTTATACATGTTCCTATAACTATGAGATTATGCAACTCCTGTTTACCGGAGGAACACTTTGGGTACTACCAAACGTCACAACGTAACTGGGTGATTATAAAGGAGTACTACAGGTGTCTCCAAAGGTACATGTTGGGTTGGCGTATTTCGAGATTAGGTTTTGTCACTCCGATTGTCGGAGAGGTATCTCTGGGCCCTCTCGGTAATGCACATCACATAAGCCTTGCAAGCATTGCAACTAATGAGTTAGTTGCGGGATGAAGTATTACAGAACGAGTAAAGAGACTTGCCGGTAACGAGATTGAACTAGGTATTGGATACCGACGATCGAATCTCGGGCAAGTAACATACCGATGACAAAGGGAACAACGTATGTTGTTATGCGGTCTGACCGATAAAGATCTTCGTAGAATATGTAGGAGCCAATATGGGCATCCAGGTCCCGCTATTGGTTATTGACCGGAGACATGTCTCGGTCATGTCTACATTGTTCTCGAACCCGTAGGGTCCGCACGCTTAAGGTTACGATGACATTTATATTATGAGTTTATGCATTTTGATGTACCGAAGTTAGTTCGGAGTCCCGGATATGATCACGGACATGACGAGGAGTCTCGAAATGGTCGAGACATAAAGATTGATATATTGGAAGCCTATGTTTGGATATCGGAAGTGTTCCGGGTGAAATCGGGATTTTACCGGAGTACCGGGAGGTTACCGGAACCCCCCGGGAACCATATGGGCCTTAGTGGGCTTTAGTGGAAAGGAGAAAGGGGCAGCCCAAGGTGGCTGCGCACCTCCCCCTCCCCTAGTCCTATTAGGACTAGGAGAAGGTGGCCGGCCCCCCTCTCCCTCTTTCCCCCTCGGGGAATCCTAGTCCAACTAGGATTGGGGGGGGAGTCCTACTCCCGGAAGGAGTAGGACTCCTCCTGCGCCCTCCTCCTGGCCGGTGCCCCCCTCCCCCTCGGCTCCTTTATATACTGAGGCAGAGGCACCCCAAAAACACACAAGTTGATCCACGTGATCTATTCCTTAGCCGTGTGCGGTGCCCCCAGCCACCATAGTCCTCGATAATACTGTAGCGGAGTTTAGGCGAAGCCCTGCTGCTGTAGTACATCAAGATCGTCACCACGCTGTCGTGCTGACGGAACTCTTCCCCGACACTTTGCTGGATCGGAGTCCGGGGATCGTCATCGAGCTGAACGTGTGCTCGAACTCGGAGGTGCCGTAGTTTCGGTGCTTGATCGGTTGGATCGTGAAGACGTAC
>NC_053022.1:353300638-353313945 GCF_003073215.2 Triticum urartu
AGCAACAGTCAGGTTACCAGAGCAACCCAAAGCAGTTGAATAGTGGGCAGTACCATGTCTTCACCACTAGCTTGGACAAGCGAGACCGGAAGGTTCAGAGGCGGGCAGTCAACTCTGTTGAACCGGCCGTGCCCCGTTATCTACGCTGGTCTGAACAGCCAATCATATGGAGCAGAGAGGATCACCCTCCCCAGGTTGATAATCCGGGTCAGTTGGCTCTGGTGGTGGCGCCTCAGGTGGGAGGTTACAAGTTCACCAAAGTGCTCATGGATGGAGGGAGCAGCATTAATATCTTGTACTATGAGACCTTCCGTCGTATGGGACTAACAGATAAAAATCTCAAACCGTCTAATACGGTGTTCCACGGTGTGGTACCTGGCAAGTCAGCATATCCTGTTGGTAAGATAGCTCTGGAAGTGGCCTTTGGAGATGATCATGATTCCAGGTCGGAAACATTGACGTTTGAAGTGGTGAAAATCCAAAGTCCATATCACGCCCTGTTTGGGCGACCGGCCTACGCCAAGTTTATGGCACGGCCCTGTTATGTGTATTTGCAGCTCAAGATGCCGGGTTCACAAGGGGACAATAACGGTTCACGGAAGCCGTAAAATCGCTTTGGAGTGCGAGGAAGGAGATGCGGCCTACGCAGAGTCGGTTTGTGCCACCGAGGAGCTGAAGTATTATAAGGACAATGTTGATCCGGCGACATGACTCCATTAAAGAAGCCAACTACGGAGCATGATCCGGCCCTGAAGTTCAAATCGGCAGCAGAAACTAAGCTTGTTGACTTCGTACCTGGCGATTCGTCCAAGCAGTTCAGCATCAGTGCCAACTTGGATCCGAAATAGGAAAGCGCGCTCATCGAGTTCATAGTGCCATGAAGGAGTTCTACGAACGGGAGCACATCCGGCTTGACGTTTCATCAGTGGCACACCCACAGTCCAATGGTCAAGCAGAAAGGGCTAATCAAGAGATCTTGAGAGGCATCAAGCCCCGGCTTATGGTTCCTTTGCAGAGAACGCCGGGTTGTTGGGTAGAAGAGTTACCATCTGTGTTATGGAGCATCAATACTACACCCAACAGATCAACAGGATACACACCGTTCTTCATGGTCTACGGAGCGGAGGCGGTTCTCCCAGTGATATCCGTCATGACTCACCTCGTGGCGGCTTATGTTGAAGCGGACAACGAGACAGCACGGCAAGACGCTTTGGACCTGTTGGATGAAGAACGTGACATAGCAGCCGCCCGCTCGGCGATTTACCAACAGGATCTTCGTCGTTATCACAGTCGCCGAGTCAGAACCAGAGCCTTTCAGGAAGGAGATTTGGTGCTTCGGCTCATTCAAGACCAGACTGATATGCATAAGCTATCCCCACCTTGGGAGGGACCTTTCGTGGTCAGCAAGAATCTGCACAACGGGTCATACTATCTGATCGATATTCGAGAGCATAAAGACTCACGTACATCAGAGGAGGAGACCAACAGGCCGTGGAACATAGCTCATCTTCGGCCTTACTATACCTGAGCCATTGGCTCTACTTATGTACATATTACGACGATGTATATATTATGATTAAATATAATAAACCGGAACCTCAGCTAAAGCGGGGTATCTGTTCTTTTACATCATGTGTGGTTACACGGAGTTGTTCTAAAGCGGCCTCCGGTTTACCCCTTGAGTTAGCTTTTCAAAAGCATCATGTTATATCACTTGGGGGCTTGGTCGTGTCCGAACCAATGCAACACCTCTTGATAGGCGAGAGCCACCAGATCACTTGGGGACTTGGTCACGTCTGAACCAGTCACGCCTCTTGATCGGCCTAAGGCCACAGAATCACTTGGGGGCTTGGTCGAACCCGAACCATTGCCACGCCTCTTGATCGGCATAAATGCCACGGTTTCATTTGGGGACCTGGCTGACTTGAACCATAGCTACACCTATCGGGAGCTTGGTCAGTCCGACCATGGTAACGCCATCTGATCGGCTCAAATAAGCCTCTTTTTGCAAATGGTTTTATCATTGCCTTTGCTTCACAATTTTCTTTGATAGATATTTCTTTCTTTTTGTTGCGTTTTTTAAACCGACAAAATTTTAAAACCGGTTCACACTGTCAATTGACGGAACACGGTTTTTTATCCGGAGACTATTTGCCCGGTTTGATTTTTTGTTAACATCCTATTACGGAGTAACACGGTGCTTTATTACTACCCGGCACGGTTTACATGGTAAACCGACATTATATATCTACAGGAGCTGCTATCTCCTCCAACAGTGTGGGTTTATGAAACCTCCGCTTCAAGATTGGCTAAACCAACTTCATGCCCAACGATGGCAGGTATCATGTATCTCAAAGATTTGATCATATGCTTACATTTCAGATATTTTGATTTCACATATGCAGACATCATACTCCGCCTGACGGTACAACCGCCGTGGCACTTTAAGATTTTTTATGCTGCAGAAAATACTTTGGAAAGTTCCTCACCCAAAGGAAGCACAAGTTGCAGTGGTTATGCACGAAGGCATATTAAGATCGAGAGTATCAGCTAGCCTATTACAAGGCAACACGGTGCCCAAAACAAGATCATTGTTTTTTTCAAAAGAGAAACAGTTTAAATCGGCTTCCGGTTCAAGCTTGGTCACCAGCCTGGCCTGATGGTTGTGGGTCATCCCGCGCCGCTTCAACTTCAGTTTCTCTACCCAGCGGCTGGAAATCAACAGTTGTCCAGTCGATTCCCATTAATGCTCGAAAGACAGCTTCATCATGGATCAGCAATGACGGTTCAATATCGGGAGCGTAAGTATGCTTACGGATTGGAGGGATAAGATTTTCCGCTTCATGAATTGGTGCAGCTACTCGCTTGTTTTGATTGTCATACTGGGCTTGATAATGAGACAAGTCTGCTTCTTCAGCCAATTGACAAGCTAGCAGACGCACCTCCCGGTTTATTGCTCACAGATCCGCTTCACTAAACTCTGACCCGTCTTCCTTCAAGCTGGGATAGCCCTGAGCCGCTTCAATAGGATCAAAATCCGACACCCAAGATTTTGCCCAGATTAAGGCATTGATCGCACCGGTTCGAGCAGCAGATTTCTTCAGCTCTTCAACCCGGGCAGGAAGCACCGACAGTTTCTGCAGAGTGTCCTGAATCAAAGTGGGCGCCGACTTGTTGTGGGATGCAGTACAGATGATCCGCTATGCACCAGTGTACAGTTGTTCGATCAACGTATAGGCGGCTTTCAATTTCTTCCGCACATCTGACCCCAAATGACCAATGCGTGTCCCTGAAATATCACAAAAGGTTAACAAACCGGCAGCTCTGTAAGAGGCAGAATCAATTTAGAAATCAAACCGGCTTACCAAAGATAGCAGTGGTCATGGCATGCATGTGCCACTTTATGCTGGTCAATTCGTCCACCACCGGTTTGAGTGCAGCCTCGGCGTCTTCTGCTCGTTTGGTTAAAGCGGATTTTTCAGTAGCCCAATCTGCCTGCTCCTTCTTGAAATCCTTCTTAAGCTGTTCCATGACGCTTAAGGCGCTGGTCAACTCCTCTTTTGCTTTTGAGGTTTCAGTCTGTTGGGACTTCAGATTTTCTTGGAGATCGGCGATTTGGGTCTCTTTTGTCTTCAGCTCAGCCTGCATACAGACAGTTATATGATTCAGCAAGCAGTGTAAGAATTGAAGCACCAACCACATAACAAGTTATGCACTTGGCGCTTGGGGGCTAATGCCTATTTGATCTTCATATTTCACTTGATTATAAAGTCCCAAGCTCAATACAAGTATTCAACTTGGCACTTGGGGGCTAATGGCTATTTGCTCGAATATATTTTGATGTGGCGATCTCAATTACTTAAAGTCCCGGTTTAACTACACTAAGTTGAACCGGCCCTTGGGGGCTACATCAGCGACTATCGAAGCATGGGGATTTATATTAGCAAGTCCCGGTTTGGATGCAGATTCTAAACCGGCCCTTGGGGGCTAGGCGAGTCAGCAAGAATTGAAGCATACAAGCAGGAAGAGCATATGGAAGTTACCTCATATTTATCTTTCATCATGTTAACCAGACCGGCTTCATAGTCACGACTGGTATACAAGCCGGTTCAGATAGCCGGAATGGATGTCTTGGGCGTTCAGAGCAGCGTAAGTCGCCAGATCAACATTCCACTTGCCCTTGCCAAAGGCAGCAAATTCTTCCTTGGCAGTATGTTTAGACAAAGCGACAGGATTGCTTGACTCTGTATGGACAATGCCAGTAATAACAACTTCATCATCCTTGGCGTCGCCGGTTTGCATTGGGGCCGTCAGTTTATCAGTAGACTTGGATGGACTGGTGGATTTCTCAATCCGGATGGGGCTTCTGGGCTGGTCAACAGGACCGGAGGTATCAACATGTCTCTCTTCAGTAATAAAATCATCATCTTGTGGTGGTGGGTCGTTTGGCACATCCTCATGGATGGCCGCTTCAGGGTTGAGTACTTTGTCCGGTTCAGGAATAGCATCTTCTTCAGCCGCTTTATCTAGGCGAGCCTTCTTGCTTGGCTTAGGCTTGGCCCTGAAAGGAGTAACAAAGGTCAGTATAGTATATGCTACAAAGTAATACACCAGAAGCGTTATGATAAGTATGGCTTACCCAAGCACCATTTTGAGCGGCGGCAGCTGGGTAGCTGATGACTCGCCAGATGATGAATAGGAAGTGACCTGATAATCGGAGTCAGACGGATTAAGAGGTTGACGAAAACAGCCCATTTTAGGACAAGCACTGACAGGCAAATTAGGACCTCTGAATGGCGTTTCCGAACCGGACTATTCGGTAAACCGGCGGAGGTAACTACCTGGCCACTATGCCGGGTCGTGCGGCGAGCTTCGTGCTGTTGGGTCTTCATAAGAAATTTGGGATCCAAGTAAGCAAGAGGATGAGAAAATTTAACCTTCCGGTTTGCCTGACGGATTTTTAGTGAAGGCAAAGGATCTGAATCGGAGGAAAGAATAATTACCTGTGCAACATCAGCATGACTGGCTTCGGCATCATCCTGACAAATATCATCATCAATAAGGCGCGTGAAAAATAAGCCAAGTGAATCAAGTTCTACCTCAAGGTCCGGGTTACCCACATCGTCATCAGCGGCCGGATCAGTGGATGCAGTGGTTCTTTTCCTGTGGGTAGTCTTCTTCACAGCTTTAGTCTTTTGCCGGATTGATCTTTCCGGTTTATCTGGTTTTTCTGTTTTCTCCCGCGGCAGTTTCTTGCTCCAAAATGGATCATTGCCCTGTTTAAACAGGCATTGATATTAAACAATGACCAGATATATCAATAACAGGTTCAGAAAAAAGAACAATCAAACTCTTACAGCTGGCGGTTTGTTGGTGGCACAGAAGGGAAGCAGGCCGGTTCGAGCACAGACGTGTTCCGGTTCATTCAGCATTTTATTCACAGCCTCTGTGATTTCTTCGTCGGTAAGCTGGATGTTAGCATGTCGCAATGGGTCATCAACACTGCCAGTATACTCGCACATCAAACCGGAGCGCTGACTAAGGGGCAGTATGCTCCATGATATCCAACAGCGAGCGAGATCAACTCCTGTTAAACCATTGGCCATGAAGGCTCTGAGCTTGGACAGTTGAGGAGCGTATTTGCTTCTCTCCTTGGCAGTCAACCTTTGCGGAAAGGGGTGTGTATTGCTAAGCCACTCTGGACGAAAGCCAGGCAAAGGATTTTCACCAGCAGGGGAGGTGTCTCTGCAATAGAACCATGTTTGATTCCACTCTTTGGGGTGGCTGTGCAGCTTGGCGTGAGGGTATGTGACCTCTTTCCTTTTCTGAATCGCCACACCGCACCCCAATTCCGTATTGGAACCGTCAGAAAACTCAGTACGGGCGGTTTAGATGGAAACAGTCTCTGAACAACTCCACTGTGGGCTCTCTTGAAAAAAACACCTCACCAGAGCACCTGGAAGTGACACATGTTTGTAACAGAGTTGGGACCAGTGTCTTGTGGGTGGAGTTGAAAATTGGCTAAAACATCCTGGTAAAATTTAGAACCGGGCGGCTTAAAGCCCCGGGCTAAGTGATCTACGAAAACGACGACCTCTCCTTCTTGAGGTGTGGGAGGGCATTCTTTGCCAGGGGCTCTCCAATGGATGGTGTTTTTGCTGCCTAAAGCGCCAATCAGGACTAAATTGTTCAGTTGAGTCTCTGTGACGCGAGAAGGAACCCAGTTGCACTCATATACTTGCTTGGCCATGATGAAATCTACAAGATAGGTAATTCCGTTCAAGAATGCATTTATTAAAGTGCACTGGTATGTACAATGTTAAACCGGAGACAACTCTATCTAAACCGGAGTTTCATGAAGCAACAGAATCTGGCGGTTCAACAAGGGGACTAATGGTATATACCGGTTTGGCAATTTTTCTACAAAGTTAAACCGCCGGATGTAAGCATTGAAACAGTTGAGATTGCGGATAGATAAGTGTACAGAAACAGATTTCACAAGATTTCTCTACAGCGACGGATTTGAAGCAAGTTCAGAAAAGAAGGAAAATATTCAAGGTTCAAAAAAGAACAGTACCGAATCAATGGGCAGAGATACAGGTAGATCTATGGTCTTGAGGCATATAAGTAAAGGCGGATGCTAAGAACTACCGCTACACAGAGCAAAGGTTCACAGGTTCATCTAGGATCTATCATATGAGTACAAACCAGACGATGAACACTGAAGAACTTGGAAACCCTAGAACGGATATACGGAGGAAAAGGTGAAGAACTCACCGGAGCCAAGGAAGAAACAGAAGGTCGCCGCGATGCTCTGGTACAATCAGGGTGATGTAGCGGCCAAGGTTGGAGCAGAAGTCGTCGACGGCGGCGGAGCTCCAAAGCTGGACGACGCGGGGAAGACGAAGCAGAAGGGCACGGAGGGGAAAAAAGAAATGACCCTTCGGTCTTATTTATAAGGCAAGGGGCATGTGTCAGGCGCGAAAATCAAGGAACTGTGGGTCTGAAAACGGAGCTGTCGCCTCGATTGTCGCAGACCTATTAAACAAAAAAGGTATCATGGATAAGTTTCTTTATAACAGGTGACGTCACGCCGGTTTACAATGACCAGAGAAGATGACATCACGGCGATTCAACAAACTACAAGAAGGTGTTGAAGATGAAATTTTTTTCTAAGGATTGACATGAACCTGTTCAAATCAATCTGGGGCCTAATGTTGAGGATATCACTACTGGGCGTAAACCGGCCTATCTGGGCCGGGTTAACTTCTTCAGTAGTTAACTATGTTGAAACCCAAGAAGGCAGATGAGGGCTCAAGGCCCATAGTCGGTTCAAGGCCTGTAGCCGTAAACCGGCGTTGGTATGTAACTTGTATTGTAAGTTAGGAATAAGTAGAGACCAAACCGGACACATCTATGAGCCGGTATTGGGAATCTGTGAACCGACGGGCGTCACCCGTGTATATAAGGGGACGACCCGGCGGCGGTTCAGACAACAGACAACAACTCGAGACATAGGCGAAGCTTGTTTGCTCCCTAGTCATCGAAACCCCATCAATTCCATCACAACTAGACGTAGGCTTTTACCTTCATCGAAGGGGCCGAACTAGTATAAACTCTCTTGCGTCCCTGTGTCCGCTTTAACCCCTTCAAGCTAACCCGTCGCGATGGCTCCACGACTAAGTCCTTTCTCTAGGACATCTGCCGTGACAAAACCACGACAGATATGATAAAGAATTATGAACGATGGCTTTGCCACAAATACAATGTCAACTACATGATCATGCAAAGCCAATATGACAATGATGGAGCAGTGTTCATTAGTAAACAACGGATGGAAAGTTGCATTGGCAATATATCTCGGAATGGCTATGGAAATGCCATGATAGGTAGGTATGGTGGCTGTTTTTGAGGAAGGTATATGGTGGGTGTATGATACCAGCGAAAGGTGCGCGGTATTAGAGAGGCTAGCAATGGTGGGAAGGGTGAGAGTGCATATGATCCATGGACTCAACATTAGTCATAAAGAAATCATATACTTATTGCAAAAATCTACAAGTTATCAAAGCAAAGTATTACGCATGCTCCTAGGGGGATAATTGGTAGGAAAAGACCATCGCTCGTCCCCGACCGCCACTCATAAGGAAGACAATCAATAAATAAATCATGCTCCGACTTCATCACATAACGGTTCACCATACGTGCATGCTACGGGAATCACAAACTTTAACACAAGTATTTCTCAAATTCACAACTACTCAACTAGCATGACTCTAATATCACCATCTCCATATCTCAAAACAATTATCAAGTATCAAACTTCTCATAGTATTCAACACACTCATAAGAGAATTTTATTATTAATCTTGTATACCTAGCATATTAGGATTATTTAAGCAATTTACCATGCTATTTAAGACTCTCAAAATAATCTAAGTGAAGCATGAGAGATCAATAGTTTCTATAAAACAAATCCACCACCGTGCTCTAAAAGATATAAGTGAAGCACTAGAGCAAAACTATATAACTCAAAAGATATAAGTGAAGCACATAGAGTATTCTAATAATTTCCGAATCATGTGTGTCTCTCTCAAAAGGTGTGTACAGCAATGATTGTGGTAAAACTAAAATAAAATACTCAAATCATACAAGACGCTCCAAGCAAAACACATATCATGTGGTGAATAAAAATATAGCTCCAAGTAAAGTTACCGATAGAAGTAGACGAAAGAGGGGATGCCTTCCGGGGCATCCCCAAGCTTTGGCTTTTAGGTGTCCTTAGATTATCTTGGGGGTGCCATGGGCATCCCCAAGCTTAGGCTCTTGCCACTCCTTGTTCCATAATCCATCAAATCTTTACCCAAAACTTGAAAACTTCACAACACAAAACTTAAAGTAGAAAATCTCGTGAGCTCCGTTAGCGAAAGAAAACAAAAGACCACTTCAAGGTACTGTAATGAACTCATTCTTTATTTATATTGGTGTTAAACCTACTGTATTCCAACTTCTCTATGGTTTATAAACTATTTTACTAGCCATAGATTCATCAAAATAAGCAAACAACACACGAAAAACAGAATCTGTCAAAAACAGAACAGTCTGTAGTAATCTGTAGCTAGCGCAAGATCTGGAACCCCAAAAATTCTAAAATAAATTTGGACGTGAGTAATTTATCTATATAATCTTAAAAATAATTAACTAAATATCACTTTCCAAATAAAAATGGCAGCAGTTCTCGTGAGCGCTAAAGTTTCTGTTTTTTACAGCAAGATTAACAAGACTTTCCCCAAGTCTTCCCAACGGTTCTACTTGGCACAAACACTAATTAAACACAAAAAACACAACCAAAACAGATCTAGATAAATTATTTATTATAACAGCAAGGAAGAAATATTGGGTTGACTCCCAACAAGCGCTTTTCTTTAAAGCCTTTTAGCTAGGCATTGATAATTTTAATGATGCTCACATGAAAGACAAGAATTGAAGCACAAAGAGAGCATCATAAAACATGTGACAAACACATCTAAGTCTAACATACTTCCTATGCATAGGCATCTTATAGGCAAACAAATTATCATGGCAAGCAAAAACTAGCATATGCATGGAAGAGGAAAGAAACAATAGTAATCTCAACATAACGAGAGGTAATTTAGTAACATGAAAATTTCTACCACCATATTTTCCTCTCTCATAATATTACATGTAGGATCATAAGCAATTCAACAAAATAGCTATCACATAAAATATTTTCAACACGATCCACATGCATGCAAAGTTGACACTCTTCCAAAATAGTGGGATTAACATTAACTAAAGTCATGACCTCCAAACCCACTTTTAAAAAATTCATAAGATTGAACATTCTCCAAATATGTGGGATCTAAAGTTGACACTCTTCCAAACCCACTTTCAATAATATTGCAAACACTATTATCAATCTCATATTCATCATGGGGCTTAAATAAATTTTCAAGATCATAAGAAGAATCACCCCAATCATGATCATTGCAACAAGTAGAGGACATAGCAAAACTAGCATCCCCAAGCTTAGGGTTTTGCATATTATTAGCACAATTTACATAAATAAATTTATAGTAAAATCATTGCAATCATGCTTTTTATTCAAATATCTATCGTGAATCGCTTCATAAAGTAATTCATCACACTTTTCAGATTCACGAAGTTCAAGCAAGACCTCATAAAGATAATCTAGTGCACAAAACTCACTAGCAATTGGTTCATCATAATTGGATCTCTTAAAAAGATTAGCAAGCGGATGAGGATCCATAGATCTTAGGTTCTCTGTTTAGTAATAAAGAAACAACTATTCCAACCATACGAGCAAACAAGAAATGGGCAAAAAGAGGCAAATAGAGAAAGAGAGGGAGGATAGAGAGAGAGAGAGGGCGAATAAAACGGCAAGGGTGAAGTGGGGGAGAGGAAAACGAGAGGCAAATGGCAAATAATGTAATGCGGGAGATAAAGGTTTGTGATGGGTACTTGGTATGTTGACTTTTGCATAGACCTCCCTGGCAACGGCGCCAGAAATCCTTCTTGCTACCTCTTGAGCACTTGCATTGGTTTTCCCTTGAAGAGGAAATGCAGCAAAGTAGCGTAAGTATTTCCCTCAGTTTTTGAGAACCAAGGTATCAATCTAGTAGGAGGCCAACGCGCGAGTCCCTCGCACCTACACAAAACAAATAAATCCTCGCAACCAACGCAATAAAGGGGTTGTCAATCCCTTCACGGTCACTTACGAAAGTGAGATCTGATAGATATGATAAGATAATATTTTTGGATTTTTATGATAAAGAGAAATAAAGATGCAAGTAAAAAAAATGTCAATGGAAATAACTAAGTATTGGAAGATTAATATGATGGAAGATAGACCCGGGGGCCATAGGTTTCACTAGTGGCTTCTCTCCAGAGCATAAATATTCTACGGTGGGTGAACGAATTACTGTTGAGCAATTGACATAATTGAGCATAGTTATGAGAATATCTAGGTATTACCATGGATATAGGAATCACGTCCGATACAAGTAGACCGACTCCTGCCTGCATCTACTACTATTACTCCACTTATCGACCGCTATCCAGCATGCATCTAGAGTATTAAGTTAATGAAAACAGAGTAACGCCTTAAGCAAGATGACATGATGTAGAGGGATAAATTCATGCAATATGATGAAAACCCCATCTTGTTATCCTCGATGGCAACAATACAATACGTGCCTTGCTGCCCCTACTGTCACTGGGAAAGGAGACCGCAAGATTGAACCCAAAGCTAAGCACTTCTCCCATTGGAAGAAAGCTCAATCTAGTAGGCCAAACGAAACTGATAATTTGATGAGACTTGCAAGGATAACCAATCATACATAGAAGAATTCAGAGAAGATTCAAATATTGTTCATAGATAAACTTGATCATAAACCCACAATTCATCGGTCTCAACAAAGACACCACAAAAGAAGATTACATCGAATAGATCTCCACAAGAGAGGGGGAGAACTTTGTATTGAGATCCAAAAAGAGAGAAGAAGCCATCTAGCTAATAACTATGGACCCGAAGGTCTGAGATAAACTACTCACACTTCATCAGAGAGGCAATGGTGTTGACGTAGAAGCCCTCCATGATCGATGCCCCCTCCGGCGGAGCTCCGGAACAGGCCCCAAGATGGGATCGCGTGGATACAGAAAGTTATGGCGGTGGAATTAGGGTTTTGGCTCCGTATCTGATCGTTTGGGGGTACGTAGGTATATATATATAGGAGGAAGAAGTACGTCGGTGGAGCAACAGGGGGCCCACGAGGGTGGAGGGCGTGCCTGGGGGGGTAGGCGTGCCCCCCTACCTCGTGGCCTCCCTTTTGGTTGCTTAACACAGGGTCCAAGTCTCCTGGATCTTGTTCGTTCCAAAAATCACATTCCCGAAGGTTTCATTCCGTTTGGACTCGGTTTGATATTCCTTTTCTTCGAAACCCTAAAATAGGCAAAAAAAACAGCAATTCTGGGTTGGGCCTCTGGTTAATAGGTTAGTCCCAAAAATAATATAAAGGTGGATAATAAAGCCCAACAATGTCCAAAACAAAAGATAATATAGCATGGAGCAATCAAAAATTATAGGTATGTTGGAGACGTATCAATGAGCAACCATTGCTTTCCCATCTCTCTTCTTGAGCTTGGAGTTCAAAGGATTTGGCAACTTCTTCTTGGGAAAGGTCTTGGGAAACCTTGGTTTATCTTCTCTCTTCTCATAAGGGCACTCGTTGGAGAAGTGGTTGGTTTCTTCACAGTTGTAGCATTTTCTACTTTCTTCTTTTGAATCTTCCCTTGAATTTTCCCGCGCTAAACTTCTTGACAAAGAGAGCCATGTCTTCATATGAAGGGCTCTCATCGGATTCAACCTCATCACCATCTTCTCATCATCATCATCTTCTTCTTCACTTTGCTCATCTTCACATACATGCTTGGCCTTCAATGCAAGATTGATCTTTGATGTTGAGTACCATGCATGGCAAGATGTTTTGTAGCATTTGCCTTTGACTCTTCAAATAGTTGGAAAGTGGATATGATGTCATCTGAGTCATTTCCTTGAATGCATGGTGTTGTCTTATGTCCCACACCATTGGTGATGATATGGAGCAAGAGCATGAAGCAACTTGTCCACAAGAAATCGCTTAGTCAAGTTGAATCCATCTTGTGTCTTGTCACATCACATGACTCAATGTCAGCGGTGAGAGTCATGAGACGCTCAAGGAGTTTGCTTGGGAGATTCACATTTCTCCATACAAAAGTTTTGCAATTGACCCTTGGCAATTTCATATTGAGCAAGCCGGAGAGTGGAGGTACCGGTCTTGGTCCTCACAATGCTATCCCATAATTCCTTGGCACTTGTGATATGTATGTATGGTCTCCTTTGCTTGTCAGTCATACCTCTTCTTATGCACATGGTTGTTGTGTCAGTTGAGATTCTTGTCATATACCTCTCTTGGAGTAAGATTCTTCGGGTCAACAGCTTGGTAGCCATACTCCAAGATCTCCAACATCTCATCATTTCCATATCGAAGATGATCCTGCATAGCAACTCTCCACAAAGCAAAATCGGTAGTGTCATCAAGTAAAGGAGGTTTGCCTTGAGGGTTATACTTTGGTTTCTCTATTTGAGGTCTTGCATAAAGCCAAGGAACACTGGAGTGTTCATTACTAGGAGGTTGTTGGCCAAGTGAAGGAGTAAGCACAGCTGGCCTCGAGGCCGCACCACCAGAAAGTGGTGCAAGCATCGTGGTTGTAGTATGTAGTCTCATTTT
>NC_053022.1:353314945-353338835 GCF_003073215.2 Triticum urartu
CTTCGGGCAAAGGGGCCGGACAGTTAATCTGCCCCGACGTCTCCACCCAGTCCTGTCAAAGGCATGGAGATTAGACCCCGCACATGATTAAGCTAGGGGAAATAAATGTCCTACGGGACGTATTGAACTCACCGAACGCGCTAGGCGCTTTGCGCTTAGTCCGCGGTCCTCGGCGAGAGAAGGAGGGACCTCGGCGCCCTTGAACAGCACCTTCCAGACGTCCTTGTGCGTCGTATCGAAGAGCTCGCTCAGAGTCTGGTGCTGGGCCGGGTCGAACTCCCACAAGTTAAAATCCCGTTGTTGACACGGGAGGATCCGGCGGATGAGCATAACCTGGACTATGTTGACAAGCTTGAGCTTCTTGCTTGCCATACTCCGGATACATTTCTGGAGTCCATCCAGCTCCACCGATGAACCCCACGACAAGCCCTTCTCTTTCCAGGAAGTGAGCCGTGTAGGGAATCCGGATCGAAACTCGGGGCGCCGCCCATTTGGCGTCGCGCGGCTCGGTGATGTAGAACCACGCCGATTGCCACCCTTTATGGTCTCCACAAAGGAGCCTTCAAGCCATATAACGTTGGGCATCTTGCCCACCATGGCTCCGCCGCATTCTGCTTGTTGGCCTCCCACCACCTTCGGCTTGATATTGAAGGTCTTTAACCATAGGCCGAAGTGGGGCCGGATGCGGAGGAAAGCCTCACACACGACGATGAACGCCGAAATGTTGAGGACGAAGTTCGGGGCCAGATCATGAAAGTCCAGCCCGTAGTAGAACATGAGACCACAGACGAATGGATGGAGGGGAAACCCCAGTCCGGAGGAAGTGGTGGAGGAAAACTACCCTCTCGTGAGGTTCCAGGGGTAGGGACGATCTGCCCCGCAGCGGGCAGCCGATGCGCGATATTCGCGGCTAAGTATCCGGCTGCGCAGCTTCTTGATATGTCCCTCCGTAACGGAGGAAGCCATCCATTTGCCTCCCGCTCCGGACATGTTTGGAGAAGGTTGAGGGGAAGGATGTGGACTTGGGCGCTGGAGCTCGAGTGTGCGAAGGTGGATGAGCAAAGGAGGAAGAAGGCGTGGATGAAGGTAAATCCTTATCCCTTTATATGGGCGGACGAAACTATGCGTCCCCACTAGCCTGGTAAAACTCGCTTGTCCCCCAAGCGCCGTAATCGATGGCGCGTTGGGTTACCCACACCCGTATTGATGAGAATCCCGTGATAAGGGGACACGATCTCTGCTTTGACAAGACGTGTCAAAAAACTGCCTCGCGTTATGTGCAGGGCTAGTTAAAGGAAATGGTTCGAATAATCACCGGGCCATGGCATAATGTCGTGTTGCCAAAACAAGTCAGCAAATTAGATTTGTGGAAATATTATTCTCTCTACGGTGGTATGTGGAACTTATTTTGCAGGGTCGGACACTATCCTTGTATTCAAATTCTTCTGTGATGTATTCGGAGGAGGAACCCGCCTTGCAATGCCGAAGACAATACTGCGCGCCGGACTCATCGTCATTGAAGCCTGGTTCAGGGGCTACTGTGGAGTCCTGGATTAGGGGGTCTCCGGACAGCCGGACTATCACCATTGGCCGGACTGTTAGACTATGAAGATACAAGATTGAAGACTTCGTCTCGTGTCCGGATGGGACTCTACTTGGCGTGGAAGGCAAGCTAGGCAATACGGATATGGATATCTCCTCCTTTGTAACCGACCTTGTGTAACCCTAACCCTCTCCGGTGTCTATATAAACCGGAGGGTTTTAGTCCGTAGGACACAACAACTACAACATACAATCATACCATAGGCTAGCTTCTAGGGTTTAGCCTCTCCAATCTCGTGGTAGATCTACTCTTGTACTACCCATATCATCAATATTAATCAAGCAGGACGTAGGGTTTTACCTCCATCAAGAGGGCCCGAACCTGGGTAAAACATTGTGTCCCCTGCCTCCTGTTACCATCCGCCTTAGACGCACAGTTCGGGACCCCCTACCCGAGATCCGCCGGTTTTGACACCGACAATATACTAGTGGGAATCTTTCATTATAGAACTTGGCTTGTATATTCCAACAATGGGCCTCCTCAAATGCCCTAGGTCTTCGTGAGCAAGCAAGTTGGATGCACACCCACTTAGTTTCTTTTGTTGAGCTTTCATACATTTATAGCTCTAGTGCATCCGTTGCATGGCAATCCCTACTCCTTGCATTAACATCAATCGATGGGCATCTCCATAGCCCATTGATTAGCCTCGTTGATGTGAGACTTTCTCCTTTTTTGTCTTCTCCACATAACCCCCTCATTATATTCTATTCCACCCATAGTGCTATGTCCATGGCTCGCGCTCATATATTGCGTGAAAGTTTATAGGTTTGAGATTACTAAAGTATGAAACAATTGCTTGGCTTGTCATCGGGGTTGTGCATGATGAGAGCATTCTTGTGTGACGAAAATGAAACATGACTAAACTATATGATTTTGTAGGGATGAACTTTCTTTGGCCATGTTATTTTGAGAAGACATAATTGCTTAGTTAGTATGCTTGAAGTATTATTATTTTTATGTCAATATGAACTTTTGTCTTGAATCTTTCGGATCTGAATATTCATGCACAATTAAGAAGAATTACATCAAAATTATGCCAAGTAGCACTCCGCATCAAAAATTCTATTTTTATCATTTACCTACTCGAGGACGAGCAGGAATTAAGCTTGGGGATGCTTGATACGTCTCCAACGTATCTATAATTTTTGATTGCTCCATGCTATATTATCTACTGTTTTGGACATTATTGGGCTTTATTATCCACTTTTATATTATTTTTGGGACTAACCTATTAACCGGAGGCCCAGCCCAGAATTGTTGTTTTTTGCCTGTTTTAGGGTTTCGAAAGAAAAGGAATATCAAACGGAGTCCAAACGGAATGAAACCTTCGGGAACGTGATTTT
Organism: Triticum urartu; assembly: GCF_003073215.2. Classification (NCBI taxonomy): domain Eukaryota; kingdom Viridiplantae; phylum Streptophyta; class Magnoliopsida; order Poales; family Poaceae; genus Triticum; species Triticum urartu. The sequence continues at coordinate 353,317,892 of NC_053022.1, forward strand.
CTCAACGAACAAGACCCAGGAGACTTGGACCCTACGTCAAGACACAAAAGAGGAGGCCACGAGGTAGGGGCGCGCCTACCCCCCCCCCCAGGCGCGCCCTCCACCCTCGTGGGCCCCTGTTGCTCCACCGACGTACTCCTTCCTCCTATATATACCTACGTACCCCCAAACGATCAGATACGGAGCCAAAACCCTAATTCCACCGCCGCAACTTTCTGTATCCACGAGATCCCATCTTGGGGCCTGTTCCGGAGCTCCGCCGGAGGGGGCATCGATCACGGAGGGCTTCTACATCAACACCATAGCCCCTCCGATGAAGTGTGAGTAGTTTACCTCAGACCTACGGGTCCATAGTTAGTAGCTAGATGGCTTCTTCTCTCTTTTTGGATCTCAATACAATGTTCTCCCCCTCTCTTGTGGAGATCTATTCGATGTAATCTTCTTTTTGCGGTGTGTTTGTTGAGATCGATGAATTGTGGGTTTATGATCAAGTCTATCTATGAACAATATTTGAATCTTCTCTGAATTCTTTTATGTATGATTGGTTATCTTTGCAAGTCTCTTCGAATTATCAGTTTGGTTTGGCCTACTAGATTGATCTTTCTTGCAATGGAGAAGTGCTTAGCTTTGGCCTATATACATGATCATACCTAGATATTCTCATAACTATGCTCAATTCTGTCAATTGCTCAACAGTAATTTGTTCACCCACCGTAAAATACTTATGCTCGAGAGAAGCCACTAGTGAAACCTATGGCCCCCGGGTCTATCTTCATCATATTAATCTACCAATACTTAGTTATTTCTTTTCTTTTACTTTGCTTTTATTTTACTTTGCATCTTTATCATAAAAATACCAAAAATATTATCTTATCATATCTATCAGATCTCACTCTCGTAAGTGGCCTTATAGGGATTGACAACCCCTTACTCGTTGGTTGCGAGGATTTATTTGTTTTGTGCAGGTACGAGGGACTCGCGCGTAGCCTCCTACTGGATTGATACCTTGGTTCTCAAAAACTGAGGGAAATACTTATGCTACTTTGCTGCATCATCCCTTCCTCTTCGGGGAAAACCACGCAGTGCTCAAGAGGTAGCAGTGATCGTCTTCATCAACATCACCACATCATCACCATCTCATCTCTTTACGCGGTCCACTCTCCCACACCCCGCTGTAATCCCTACTTAAACATGGTGCTTTAGGCCACATATTATAATCCAATGATGTGTTGCCATCCTATAATGTTTTGAGTAGATATCCTTTGTCTTTGGGTTGATTGATGATCTAGATTGGTATGAGTTGTATGTTTTACTTTGGTGCTGTCCTATGGTGCCCTCCGTGTCACGCATACGTGAGGGATTCCCGCTGTAGGGTGTTGCAATATGTCCATGGTTTGCTTATTGTCTGTGTTGCGTGAGTGACTGAAACACAAACACGGATAAGCAGGACATGGCGTATGGCAATAAAGAGGACTTTATACTTTAATGTTATGGTTGGGTTTTACCTTAATGATCTTTAGTAGTTGTGGATGCTTGCTAGAGTTCCAATCATATGTGCATATGATTCAAGAAGAGAAAGTATATTAGCTTATGCCTCTCCCTCATATGAAACTGCAATAGTGATTACCGGTCTTGTTAACAATTGCCTAGGACAATTCCGCACACCGATCCACCATTATTCCACACTCGCTATTTACAATATTTATTAATATATTATAACTTTATAATAACAGAACCTACTTTAATATTTTAGCTCTCTGATATAATACAAAGTTATTCACTTCATACCAACAATGTAGTTTTATTTCTCGTTTCTAGTTGGAGGCAAACGTTTGGTGTACGTAGAGTCGTATCAGTGGCAGATAGGGCTTGAGAGAATATTGATCTTACTTTTAGCTCCTTGTAGGTTCGACACTCCATACTTATCACTTACACCTTTGGAAATTGCTATGATGATTCCCTGCACTTGGGGATTATCAAGCTCTTTTATGGCGCCGTTGCCGGGGAGCAATAGCGTGGGGTTGATATTCTTGTGTGTGCTTGTTTGCTTTCTTCACTAAGTAGATTTTGTTTTTCATTTTTTGTTTGTGTTTAGTTGTGGGTGAAACATACAAAAAAATTAAAAGAATGAAAACACAAAAAAATTACTTGCCTCTCATGCCTAAAAGGTTTTTCAAAAAGAGAAGTGATTGGAAAGTTATGCATTGAAGAAGTGAGGGTCGACCTTGAGCACTCGTGTTCATGCTCACGGAAACAATGTAGAATTTTTCATGGAAGTTTCTCTGTAAATAATTATCCCCTTATATATATCCATTGTATTATAAAAATAATGTGCCAAGCTTTGGTTTTAGGATGATTAGATTGCTTGTTTACTATGTGCAGAACAAAAACAGAAACTTTGGCTGTAGCGCGTGATTTTACATTTTTTACTGGAAAGTCAAATGGGTCTGAAACTTTTTTGCACATTACTTCTGTACAAATTCAAATTTTCAAATTTATTTCATAATTTTTGGAGTTACATAAGTTTACTAAACCTCCAGATTACTACAGACTGTCCTGTTTTAGACAGATTCTGTTTTTCGTGTGTTGTTTGCTTATTTGATGCATCTATGGCTAGTATCGGAGGGTATGAACCATAGAGAAGTTGGAATACAGTAGATATAGTTCTAATATGAAATTGGAATGAGTTTGAAACAGTACCTAAAGGTAGTGATTTGCTTTATTATACTAACGGATCTCACAAAGTTTTTGTTAAAGTTTTGTGTGGATGAAGTGTTCGAAGATCGAGGAGCTATCAATATGAGAAGAATAAAGAGAGGCAAGAGTTCAAGCTTGGGGATTCCCAAGGCACCCCAAGTAAATATTTCAGAGGATACTCAAGCATCTAAGCTTGGGGATGCCCCGGTTGGCATCCCATCTTTCTTCTTCAACAAATATCGGTATACCTCGGTTTTTGTTTTGTTCACATGATTTGTGTCCTTTGTGTTTTTATTTTTCTTTAAGAACCATGCTAGTATGAGATGTCCCTTCATCAATTTATAGAATACTTCATGTGCTTCACTTATATCTTCTAAGTATGATCTTATAGAATTGCTCTTTGAGCTTCACTTAAATCTTTTGAGTATGGTTTTATAGAATGCTTCGTGTGCTTCACTTATACATTTTGAGCTTGGATATTGGTTAGTCTATATTAATTGTAGAATGCTCCATGAACTTCACTTATATCTTTTGGAGTATGAATAATACTATCATCTAAAGCGGGTTTGGAAGAGTGTCAACTTTAGGAACTAGTGATCCCGCTATTCCGAATGAGGAGAATTTTGCTTATGTGGAGAGTAGTAAAATTTCTATGCTCGTAGATCATGAAAAGAATGCTTTATGTGATGGTTATTGTTGAACTCATTCATGATGCTACTGAAAATTATTATGAGGGAGGAATACATGTTTGTAGGAGTTGCAATAATATCAAGTTTCCTCTCTATATGCTTAAAGTTTTGAAGTTATACTTGTTTTTCCTTCCTATGCTAGTTGATTCTTGTTCCTATAAATTATGTGCTCACAAAATCCCTAGGCATAGGAAGTGGGTTAGATTTAAATATTGCTAGTCATATTCTTCATGATGCTCTCTTTATGTTTCAATTCTTATCTTTTATGTGAGCATCATTGAAATCATCATGCCTAGCTAAAAGGCATTAAAGAAAAGCGCTTGTTGGGAGACAACCCAATATTTACCCTTACTGTTTTTGTGTGTTTCATGATTAAGCTACTGTAGTAATCATGTTTATAGCTTTTGTTTCAATAAAGTGCCAAGTAAGACCTTTGGGAAGACTTGGGTGAAAGTTAATGTGATCTTGCTGTAAAAAACAGAAACTTTGCGCTCACGAATTAGCTAATCTCTCTCCGAAGAGTGATTGAGTTGATTCTTTTTTCAGAAGATTAATAGACAAATTCCTCACGTCCACCAATTTATTTCAGAATTTTTGGAGTAGCATAAGTATGTTGGTGTTCAGATCATTACAGACTGTTCTGTTTCTGACAGATTCTGTTTTCATTGCATAGTTTGCTTGTTTTCTAGTTTCTATGGCTTATATTTCTCAATATAAATTGTAGAAATGATATGGTACAGTAGGCATTGTGTGAGAACAATTATGACCTTGTCTTTGACAGTACCAAAGTGAATGGTTTACTCTTTATCATACTAACCTATCTCACGAAGTTCCGTTAAGTTTTGTGTGATTGAAGTTTTCAAGCTTTGGGTGAGATATCGATATGAGGAGAATAAGGAGTGGAAAGACCCTAAGCTTGGGGATGCCCAAGGCACCCCAAGGTAATATTCAAGGAAGACTCAAGCCTAAGCTTGGGGATGCCCCGGAAGGCATCCCCTCTTTCGTCTTCAAAACTATCGGTATACCTTACTCGGAGCTATATTTTTATTCGTCACATGATATGTGTTTTGCTTGGAGCGTATTTTCAATTTTACTTGCTGTTTGAATAAAATCATTGGATCTGAAATCTTAAATGAAAAGAATCCTCCCATGGCTAGTTAATTATTTGACTACTCAGTGTCCTTCACTTATATCTTTTGGAGTAGTTTGTCATTTACTCACGTGCTTCACGTATATCCTATGAGTAAATGGTTGAATAATTGAATATCATAAATCTGAATTTATATATGTTTCATATGCTTATACCATGGGGAGTAATGACTTCACATAGAATAAGTATAGGTAGTAAACTTATTGAAAGTTAGCAAACGTAGAATTGGTCACTTGAACAATTCATGAAAGAATATTGAAGGAAGAGAGATTTCACATATAAATATACTATCTTGGACATCTTTTGTAATTGTGAGCACTCATTAAAATATGACATGCTAAAAGGTTGATGTCGGACAAGGAAGACAACGTAATGGGTTATGTTTTCTTATATCTGAAATAAAGTATATTGTCTTGGATCATCCAACATGTTGAGCTTGCTTTTCCCTCATGCTAGCCAAATTCTTTGCACCAAGTAGAGATACTACTTGTGCTTCCAAACATTCCTTAAACCAGTTTTGCCATGAGAGTCCACCATACCTACCTATGGATTGAGTAAGATCCTTCAAGTAAGTTGTCATCGGTGCACGCAATAAAAATTGCCCTCTAAATATGTATAATCTATTAATGTGGAGAAAATAAGCTTTATACGATCTTGTGATGTGGAAGAAATAAAAGCGACGGACTGCATAATAAAGGTCCATATCAGAAGTGGCAATATAAAGTGACGTTCTTTTGCATTAAGATTTTGTGCATCCAACCATAAAAGCGCATGACAACCTCTGCTTCCCTCTACAAAGGGCCTACCATTTACTTTTATATTCTACCCTTATGCAAGAGTCATGGTGATCTGCTGCACCTTTCCTTTTTACATTTTATCCTTTGGCAAGCACTGCGTGTTGGAAAGATCCTGATATATATATATATATATCCAATTGGACGTAAGTTATCATGAACTATTATTGTTGACATTACCCTTGAGGTAAAAGGTTGGGAGGCGAATCTATAAGCCCCTATCTTTCTGTGTATCCGATTAAGACTTTGAACCCATAAATATCACGTGAGTGTTAGAAATTGTGAAAGATTAAATGATAGCTGAGTATGTGGAGTTTGCTAAATCAAAGTCTGACATAGACCCTTCCTGAAAATAAGATGAATTGCAATTGTTTGATGACTGAGAATATAGTTTGTTAGTTTCAAGAAAGTTTATGATCTATACTTTAACATGTGAATAGCTTGTTACTTGATCATGAAAAGTTTTATGAAGATGAGCTACTGTTATGATATATAATGATGCTAGAAAAAGTGATTGGAACTATCATTGATGAAACTTATGCACTTGCTAGCATTCACACTTCATAAATTATTTCTTTTATCATTTACCTACTCGAGGACGAGCAGGAATTAAGCTTGGGGATGTTGATACGTCTCCAATGTATCTATAATTTTTGATTGTTCCGTGCTATTATATTATCAACCTTGGATGTTTTATATGTATTTATATGCGATTTTATATGATTTTTGGGACTAACCTATTAACCTAGAGCCCAGTGCCAGTTTCTGTTTTTCCTTGTTTTAGAGTATCGCAGAAAAGGAAAACCAAACGGAGTCCAATTGACCTGAAACTTGACGGAGCTTATTTTTGGACCAGAAAAAGGCCATGGAGTAAAAAAGTTGGGCCAAAAGAGTCCTCGGCTGCCCACGAGGGTGGGAGGTGCGCCCACCCCCTGGGCGCGCCCCCCTACCTCGTGGACAGCCCGGAGACCCCCCTGACTGTTCTCGAGTGCCAAAACCTCTTATATATACAGAAACCTCCAGAAATTAACCTAGATCGGAAGTTCCACCGCAAGCCTCTGTAGCCATGAGAAATCAATCTAGGCCCTCTCTAGCACCTCCGAGGGGGCCATCATCACCGGAGGGCATGGAGGAGGATCCCGGAGGGGCCATCATCACCATGAAGGCCAAGGACCAGAGGGGGAACCTCTCCCCATCTAGGGGGGCATGGAGGAGGAAGCACAAGGGGGAGAACCTCTCCTCCTCTCTCTCGGTGGCGCCGGAGTGCCATCGGGAGGGGAATCATCGCCGCGGTGATCGTCTTCATCAACATCACCATCATCATCACCATCCTCATCTCTTTTACGCGGTCCACTCTCCGCACCCCGCTGTAATCCCTACTTGAACATGGTGCTTTATGCCACATATTATGATCCAATGATGTGTTGCCATCCTATGATGTTTTGAGTAGATATCCTTTGTCTTTGGGTTGATTGATGATCTAGATTGGTATGAGTTGTATGTTTTACTTTGGTGTGTCCTATGGTGCCCTCCGTGTCGCGCAAAGCGTGAGGGATTCCCGCTGTAGGGTGTTGCAATATGTCCATGGTTTGCTTATTGTCTGCGTTGCGTGAGTGACTGAAACACAAACACGGGTAAGCGGGACATGGCGTATGGGAATAAAGAGGACTTAATACTTTAATGCTATGGTTGGGTTTTACCTTAATGATCTTTAGTAGTTGCGGATGCTTGCTAGAGTTCCAATCATAAGTGCATATGATCCAAGAAGAGAAAGTATGTTAGCTTATGCCTCTCCCTCATATGAAACTGCAATAGTGATTACCGGTCTTGTTAACAATTGCCTAGGACAATTCCGCACACCGACCCATCATTATTCCACACTCGCTATTTATAATATTTAGTAATATATTCTAACTTTATGATAACAGCACCTACTTTCATATTTTAGCTCCCCAATATCATGCAAGGTTATCCTCTTCATACCCACAACGTAGTTTTATTTCTCGTTTCTAGTTGGAAGCAAACCGTTTGGTGTACATAGAGTCGTATCAGTGGCAGATAGGGCTTGAGAGAATATTGATATTACCTTTAGCTCCTGTGGGTTCGACACTCCATACTTATCACTTCCACCATTGGGAATTGCTACGATGATTCCCTGCACTTGGGGATTATCACGGTGGTGCTCTCTAACTGGTGCTTTTCATAAGAGGATGATGACTCAGCAATAAAAGTAAATAGATAGGCCCCTCGCAGAGGAAAGTAGGGATTTGCAGAGGTGCCATAGCTCGAGCATTTTGAAACAAATATGAATAATATTTTGAGCGGTATGCTTTCATTGTCAACATAACAACCAAGAGATCTCGGTATCTTTCATGCTAGATACATTATAGGTGGTTCCCAAATAGAATGGCAAAGTTTTTACTCCCCCTCCACCAACAAGCACACTACACGACTGGTCCGAAACAATGGGTACCATCCATACTGACAACAATCCTTGGGGAGTTATGTTTGAAGTTATATTTTGATTTGGTTTGAGCATGGAACTGGGCATCCCAATTATCAGCCACTTTCTCATGAATGACAAGTGAATCAACACTCATCGTGAGATTAAACCACCTAGCATGGAAGATACTGGTAGCCCCCAGTCGCTACATGAGCGATTCAGGCATACAAAACAGATTATTATTTCAAGGTTTAGAGTTTGGCACATGCAAATTTACTTGGGACGACAGGTAAATACCGCATATAGGTAGGTATGGTGGACTCATATGGAAAAACTTTGGGTTTATGGAAGTGGATGCACAAGCAGTATTCCCGCTTAGTACAAGTGAAGTCTAGCAAAAGATTGAGGAGCGACCAACTAGAGAGCAATAACAGTCATAAACATGCATTGAGATTAACCAACATTGAGTGCAAGCATGAGTAGGATATAAATCACCATGAATATAAATATCATGGAGGCAATGTTGATTTTGTGTCAACTACATGCGTGAACATGTGCCAAGTCAAGCCACTCGAATAATTCAAAGGAGGATACCATCCTATCATACTACATCACAACCATTTTAAAAGCATGTTGGCATGCAAGGTAAACCATTATAAACTCCTAGCTAATTAAGCATGGCATGAGTAACTATAATCTCTAATTGTCATTGCAAACATGTTTCATTCATAATGGGCTGAATCAAGAACGATGAACTAATCGTATTTACAAAAACTAGGTCGAGTTCATACCAGCTTTTCCTCATCTTAATCATTTCATCAAATATAATCATTATTGCCTTTCACTTGCACGACTGAACGGTGTGGATAATAATATGTAACATCCCAAAATTCTAAATTTTGGAATGTTATTATAAATAGATAGATGGATTGATTGTTTGATTGTTGTGTGATTGATTGAGTGAAATTCGAAACCTTTTTGAAAGTTAAATGACAGGGAATAAAAGGACTTTTCCAAACTTTCATTTTGCATTCGTGATCTCCGTGAATTCAAATTCTTCTCACCACGAAACCCTGGAGAGAAGATGACATGACTTCTTCCATTTATTTAAATGAAAAGGGGTGTTGAAAATATTTGAATTTCATTTGAAAATATTTCCAGTTCAGAAACTTTAAGCAACTCAATGATTTTCACGAGAGAAGATAAAATGACTTCTTCAAATTATATGAAATATGAGTTGGGAGTTTGAAAGAAGCTCAAATTTAAAATCCAGTTGAAATTATTTTTCAAGTTGGGTTATTTGAGTTTTATTCAAATTATTTTTCTCCAAAAATAAAATATATGGAAAATAGGGTAACATGATTCCCTACAACAAAAAATTGGAGAGAAATACATTTGAATTCATTTTGTTATTTTTATAATGATTTTTATTGGATTTTATTAGACCAGTAGCACTCTTTGAATTATCTGAATTTGTGTGGATTTTATTTGGCATTATAAAAATGTCCATGTTGTAGAAAATCTTTTTTTGCAAATTTTGGTATATTATATGCCTATATAATATTTTAGTTATTTCATTTTTATTATTTTAATTGTCTAGAAAATGTTTTTTTAAACCTTCCCCGACAGGGCCGACCCAGCTCCCAGCCAGGCCATGGCCCAGCCCGACGCCCGCGTCGCCTCCCTCCTCGCGTGCCGGTGCGGGATCCCGCCGGAGTCTGCCGCACCCACGGCGCCGGGCGCCCCTTCCCCAGGACAGGAGCAGCCCCGGCCCCTGTATAAATGCGCTGCCCTGCCGCCCTCTTCTCCTCCTCCTCCTCTCAACCGCCGCCCCTCGTCGGGCTTCGCTGCCGCCAAATCTCGCTGCTGTCGCCGCTGCACTTCGCCGCCTCGCCGTCCCACGCCTCTCGCCACCGCCCCGCGCCACTAGCTGCTGCTGCCGTCGCCGCCAAGCACCGCGCCGCCTCGCCCCACCGGAGCCGCATCCCGCCGCCGTGCCGCCCTCGCCGGAGCTTGCTGCTGCCGCCGATCGGCGTGAGAAAACCTCCGGAAAATGCCCCGCCGTTGAACCGCACGAACCGGTAAAAACCCGCACAAAACCCGATCTGGATTTTTTTTGGTTTTTCATCTTAGGTTGGTTTTTCTTTTAGTTAGATCTAATTAGAAAACGTTCACTGGTTAGGTTTAGAAACGAACGTTCGCTTTTTAAGTATTTTCTTTTTTCTGTTAGTTTTAGACAGGGACTCTCTTGTAGATGTCTTATTTAGCAGATTAGTCCCTCTGATTCAATCTATCTACTTTTCACTCGTTTAGTCCAAATCCAATGAAACCAACGCTCACGTTCTTCGTTACGATCTCCCTCTATCCGGATAAACAACTTAAACATGTTTTTTGAAGTTTAAAATTTGAATTAGATCAGATTTGTATTCAAACTTCATTTGATCATAACTTGAGTTTTAATAACTCCGATTTAGTGATTCTTTTTTGCCAAAACGAAGCTCTGACCTAAACTTTCTGATAAGGCCTAAGATCACATAATTTTGGTACTGTTAGAAATTGTTTATGTTGCAAGAGTTATTGCCTTGGTTTTGATTTTCGGAACTGTTTTCTTTCGTTCTTGCGATCTTCTGAGTGAATTGCCTTATGTGTGGTTTACTATTGCTTGCTTACGATAGAATTGACCGGAGTGTGACGAGTAGAGCTATCAAGAGTTTTGAGTGCAAAATCATCTTCATCAACATTGCAGGCAAGTTCACACTTTGATCATATCCCTTTCATACCCAGTTTTTATGCATTAGTTTCACCCTCAAACATTGCATGAGTAGGATTGATAACATGTGGGTATTGGGAAGTAGTTGATGAGGTAGGAACCTATTCCCTACATTTAAACCTTGGGAGTTACTATTACGTTATGCTTATATTGCCATGCTATGCTCGTAGACGTGGATTGGGTTTGAGAGTATTCATGACAGATGTGAGATTGTTAATTAATGGTCTAATTAAGGTGGCAACTTTAACACACATCTGGGTGGATTGAGGCACCTGGGTATTCCAGCGATTGCCTGTCTAGGCACCTGGGTATTCCAGGATTGCCTTTTTTTTATGGACCGCCACCCAGGTTCAAAGGGATCATGAGATTATTCATACTAGAAGCTTTCGTGTGCAGCAACAAGCTATTATGGGCTCTAGCATAGTTGATTAAGTCGTGTGAACTCTTACAGTGGTAGACTAGCAGATGTAGGGGATGTAGGTGGAACGGTCTACCCATCGTAAGGTGCAAACGCTTCTGAAAGACTATGTCTCGGTCATCCGTTTCTCAAACACCATGCAGTGCGAGAAAACCAACGGAGGAGATCAAGTCTTGTGGGGAAAAGTGCGCAAACCTCTGCAGAGTGTATAAACTAATCATGATTAGCCATGTCCTCGGTTATGGATGTCTTAAGTATCTAGTACTTGGATTATCATGTGAATCTCATCATGTTACTTTAAATTAACTTTGTTGGGTTTAAATGATGTTATTTAATTGGGATTGAGAAATGCTGTCAACCATTCTCAATGTGTTCAACAACCACCATGATAGCTTTTAAATAAAAATTTCCTTTGTAGAAGGGAAAATTGGCTTTTCGCAAAAACCCTTATAACCCTAGAGCCTTTCCACCAAGCCAAATATGCCATGTAGTGATAGCCTTTTCTTCATCCATTATCTCTCTGGTGTGAATTTGCCAGTACATTCAATGTACTGACCCTTTGTGGCTGCAACGTCTCATGTTGCAGGATTATCTTACGACGAGTAAGTGATACGTTAGGGTTACGATTTCTACACTCAACTTTGCCGTTGGTGTTGATGGGAATCCACAACCTTGTTACTTCCGCTATTTTGGATTGAGGTAATAGTATTTACGTTACTTTTACATGTGATTTACCTCTGTTATAAATCCTCGAGTACTGTGTGTGTCAGCATACCGATCCAGGGATGACACTTAAGCACAGAGACTTGATCCATTCGGGTCGGGTCGCTACAAGATGGTATCAAAGCACATGTTGACTATAGGACGTGACCCTAGAAACTGGCAAGCTCATAGGAAAGATTTTCCTCTAAAACTTTACTTTTCAAAAGGGTTTTTTTCCTCTCTTCTCTTCTGAGCTTATTCAAATATTCCCTTTAGTGAGACTATACCCTTTCCCCTTTTGACCACACGAAGATTCAACTGATGAGACCACTCCAAGTAGTACAAGATTTCGGACAACTGAGACCACTTCGGAATGAAGAAGATTTTACCGTGCATTATAATAATGGAAACTGCAACGGTTGAAGACTCTGAAGACTAGGAGAATTTGGAGACTATGAAGAATTTCCAGAATTGGTATGACCTAGGAAGGCTACCCTTATGGAACTTGGCAGACTATGGAAGTTGACAATACCCGAGATCAATGTGTATCGGAGAAAGACCGAACATGGAACTCAAAGTTTTGTCAATAAAACCCTAAGGCAGGAGATATCAACTATGGAAGATAGCTCCTGGCAATGACAAGGGTAGAAACACGGTTATCCGTGATGTCATCGCCCCCTGATGCTATTGTCACCGTGCTGAGTTAAGGATGCATTTCTTCAGAATGGATCTGATGGAAGAAGGCTGATGGAGTACCTATCAGTAAGGTGAAGTTTTAACCTTAGCTGGTGTATCGCCAGAATCTGGAGTAGTACATCAAGAAGTTTAAGAAGGACTTGTAGGAAGTCATATTTGACAAGGAGGTATTTCGTGAAGAACTCAGGAACCAGAAGATGAAAGTAGCCAAGCTAGAGGAGATACAACCTCGAGATACCGGAGATTTGTTAGGAACTGAAGGACAGTAGGACCATGGTTCATGCGAAGGATGTTGAAACCTAGAAGTTTGAAATGCAACTATGGAATATTAAAGGATGTCACGGGAGATTTCACGTCAACAGAGATAATCTGGCAAAAGAACTTGAGAAGACAAGCATGATTGGAAGAAGCCATTGGAGGCATGAACAAGGCTTGAAGAGTTTGGAGACGTTGAAGATTTATTGACCTTTAGAAGACCAAACCCCTATTATATACCTACGTTAGATGCGACATTTGTGAGCTGTCATTTGTTTGATGTTTTTCCGACAGCCACAAATAAAATCTGTCTTTTCAAAACTTTTGTTTGTATTGTGTGTATCCTCTCCTCTCTCTTATCTCACCCCAAAACATGGACCCAATAGAGGATGAATGGAGATGAGCTTGTATTTTCGGGACCGATGAGTCAATTGGAGCAGACCGATGGATTCAGAGAGGCATCGGAGAGACCCATAGTCGGCTATGGGTGGGAAGGCAAGGCGGCCGCCGCGAACACCTTGATCGTGCTCCACAATAGCACTCAATTTGTCGTCTCGCCCATCTACTGCTCGTCCCACGCACTAGACGAAGCTACCCAACAGTAGCATCGTTGTCGTCTCGCCAATCTCTGTGCTTCTACGACTATCGCTACGCTTAGTGACAAAGTAAAGCATTACAGCGCAATTGCATTGCATACAATAAAGCGACAACCATATGGCTCCTGCCAGTTGCCGATAACTGGTTACAAAACAAGATCATCTCATACAATAAAATTTAGCATCATGTCTTGACCATATCACATCACAACATGCCCTGCAAAAACAAGTTAGACGTCCTCTACTTTGTTGTTGCAAGTTTTACGTGGCTGCTACGGGCTTAAGCAAGAACCAATCTTACCTACGCATCAAAACCACAACGATAGTTTGTCAAGTTGGTGCTGTTTTAACCTTCGCAAGGACCGGGCGTAGCCACACTCGTTCAACTAAAGTTGGAGAAACTGTCACCCGCAAGCCACCTATGTGCAAAGCACGTCGGGAGAACCGGTCTCGCGTAAGCGTACGCGTAATGTCGGTCCGGGCCGCTTCGTCCAACAATACCGCCGAACCAAAGTATGACATGCTGGTAAGCAGTATGACTTATATCGCCCACAACTCACTTGTGTTTACTACTCGTGCATATAACATCAACATATAAAACCTAGGCTCGGATGCCACTGTTGGGGAACGTAGTAATTTCAAAAAAATTCCTACGCACACGCAAGATCATGGTGATGCATAGCAACGAGAGGGGAGAGTGTGATCTACGTACCCTCTGTACCGACAAATACGGAAGCGTTGGTTGATGTAGTCGTACGTCTTCACGGCCCGACCGATCAAGCACCGAAACTACGGCACCGAGTTCTAGCACACGTTCAGTTCGATGACGATCCCCGGACTCCGATCCAGCAAAGTGTCGGGGAAGAGTTCCGTCAGCACGACGGCGTGGTGACGATCTTGATGTACTACGGTCGCAGGGCTTCGCCTAAGCACCGCTACAATATTATCGAGGACTATGGTGGAAGGGGGGCACCGCACACGGCTAAGAATATGATCACGTGGATCAACTTGTGTGTCTAGGGTGCCTCTGCCCTATATAAAGGATCAAGGGGGGGTGGCGCCGGCCCATGGGCGCTAGAGGGGGGAAGGAGGGAGAGAGGAGAGGGGGGGCGCCGCCCCTCCCTCCTTGTCCAATTCCAGGACTAGGGGGAGAGGGGGCGCGCGGCCTGCCCTGGCAGCCCCTCCTCTTCTCCACTTTAGGCCCATGAGGCCCATTAACCCCCCGGGGGGTTCCGGTAACCCCCCGGTGCTCCGGTTTTATCCGAAACTTCCCCGGAACACTTCCGGTGTCCGAATATAGCCGTCCAATATATCAATCTTTATGTCTCGACCATTTCGAGACTCCTCCCATGTCCGTGATCACATCCGGGACTCCGAACTAACTTCGGTACATCAAAACTCATAAACTCATAATATAACTGTCATCGAAACTTAAGCGTGCGGACCCTACGGGTTCGAGAACAATGTAGACATGACCGAGACACGTCTCCGGTCAATAACCAATAGCGGAACCTGGATGCTCATATTGGCTCCTACATATTCTACGAAGATCTTTATCGGTCAGACCGCATAACAACATACGTTGTTCCCTTTGTCATCGGTATGTTACTTGCCCGAGATTCGATCGTCGGTATCTCAATACCTAGTTCAATCTCGTTACCGGCAAGTCTCTTTACTCGTTCGTAATACATCATCTCGCAACTAACTCATTAGTTGCAATGCTTGCAAGGCTTTATGTGATGTGCATTACCGAGAGGGCCCAGAGATACCTCTCCGACAATCGGAGTGACAAATCCTAATCTCGAAATACGCCAACCCAACATGTACCTTTGGAGACACCTGTAGAGATCCTTTATAATCACCCAGTTACGTTGTGACGTTTGGTAGCACACAAAGTGTTCCTCCGGCAAACGGGAGTTGCATAATCTCATAGTCATAGGAACATGTATAAGTCATGAAGAAAGCAATAGCAACATACTAAACGATCGGGTGCTAAGCTAATGGAATGGGTCATGTCAATCAGATCATTCAACTAATGATGTGATCCCATTAATCAAATGACAACTCTGTCATGGTTAGGAAACATAACCATCTTTGATTAACGAGCTAGTCAAGTAGAGGCATACTAGTGACACTCTGTTTGTCTATGTATTCACACATGTATTATGTTTCCGGTTAATACAATTCTAGCATGAATAATAAACATTTATCATGATATAAGGAAATAATAACTTTATTATTGCCTCTAGGGCATATTTCCTTCAGAGAGTACCCTGGATGTCTGATGCCCATTGGTGCGCTTGCAGGCCATCCGCCATGGTCCTGCTCTTGCGGTGATTCTTCGGGATGAGGGCGTGAAGTTGTGGCGCTAGTTCCGAGATGGAGTAACTGTTAAGCCATCGGTCCTCCCGGAACAACGCGCGCTGGCCGTCGCCGAGGATCATGGTGGTGGACGCGAAGAAGAAGGCGCGCTCCGTAGCATTGAATTGGAGGTCGAGGCCAGACAATGCCCGGGTGTCGTCTGTGCGGGCGAACCAAAGCCATCTGGTACGCAGGGCCGGTCCCGTGCGCTCCAGGTCATGCACTCCAAGTCCACCAAGGCGAGTTGGGCGGCAGACGCGTTGCCAGTTAACGTGACAGTGGCCACCGTGCGCCTCTGTGCGGCCCGCCCATAGGAATCCTCGTTGAATTTTCTCTAGGAGCTTGAGGATCTTCTATGGCGGCGCGAGCACAAGGAGCTGGTGGATGGGGATCGCGCTTAGTACCGATTTGACGAAGGCGAGGCGTCCAGCTTTGTTCATGAGATGCGCCTTCCAAGTAGGGAGTTTTCGAGCAGTTTTGTCGACAAGGGGTTGGAGTTGTGCAGTGGTTGGGCGCCCAAGGGTGAGCGGGATCCCCAGGTAGGTGACAAGCATCGCCGCGGTTGGGCAGCCCAGGTTGGCGATGGCCGGGGCAGCCATGTCATCGTCGCATCTGATCAGCGTGGCTGTGCTCTTTTGGAAGTTCACCCATAGGCCGGACGCCTGGCCAAATAGCTGCAGGATATCCCGGACAGCGAGTGTGTCGCTTGCGAGGGGTGGCAAAAGAGTATGACATCGTCCGCGTACAGCAAGAGGACGGGAAGCGCTCGGCGGGGGTGCAGTTTTTGCAGCACATTGAGCTTCGGCAGCGTGGCGAAAAAGGCGTCCCAGTGTGTCGACTGTTGGGGAACGTAGCAGAATTTTTAAAATTTTCTAACGCATCACCAAGATCAATCTCTATGGAGTCATCTAGCAACGAGGAGAGAGTAGTTGCAATCTACATACCCTTGTAGATTGCGCGCGGAAGCGTTCAAGAGAAGGGGTTGATGGAGTCGTACTCGACGTGATCCAAATCACCGATGACCAAGTGCCGAACGGACGACACCTCCGCGTTCAACACACGTACGGTTGGGAAGACGTCTCCTCCAACTTGATCCAGCAAGGGGGAAGGAGAGGTTGATGAAGATCCAGCAGCACGACGGCGTGGTGGTGGAAGCAACGGTGATCTCGGCAGGGCTTCGCCAAGCGCAGGGAGAGGGAGGAGTGTCACGGGAGGGAGAGGGAGGCCAGGGGCTTAGGGTGCGGCTGCCCTCCCTCCCCCCCACTATATATAGGGACCCCTAGGGGGGCGCCGGCCCTAGGAGATGCAATCTCCAAGGGGGGCGGCGGCCAAGGGGGGTGGAGTGCCCCCCAAGCCAAGTGGGGCGCCCCCACCCCTAGGGTTTCCAACCCTAGGCGCAGGGGAGGCCCAAGGGGGCACCAGCCCACTAGGGGCTGGTTCCCCTCCCACTTAGCCCATGGGGCCCTCCGGGATAGGTGGCCCCACCCGGTGGACCCCCGGGACCCTTCCGGTGGTCCCGGTACAATACCGATTACCCCCGAAACCTTCCCGATGGCCGAAACTTGACTTCCTATATATAAATCTTCACCTCCGGACCATTCCGGAACTCCTCGTGACGTCCAGGATCTCATCCGGGACTCCGAACAACTTTCGGGTTACCGTATACTAATATCTCAACAACCCTAGCATCACCGAACCTTAAGTGTGTAGACCCTACGGGTTCGGGAGACACGCAGACATGACCGAGACGACTCTCCTGTCAATAACCAACAGCGGGATCTGGATACCCATGTTGGCTCCCACATGCTCCTCGATGATCTCATCGAATGAACCACGATGTCGAGGATTCAATCAATCCCGTATACAATTCCCTTTGTCAATCGGTACGTTACTTGCCCGAGACTTGATCGTCGGTATCCCAATACCTCGTTCAATCTCGTTACCGGCAAGTCACTTTACTCGTACTGTAATGCATGATCCCGTGATCAACCACTTGGTCACATTGAGCTCATTATGATGATGCATTACCGAGTGGGCCCAGAGATACCTCTCCGTCATACGAAGTGACAAATCCCAGTCTCGATTCGTGCCAACCCAAAAGACACTTTCGGAGATACCCGTAGTGTACCTTTATAGTCACCCAGTTACGTTGTGATGTTTGGCACACCCAAAGAACTCCTACGGTATCCGGGAGTTGCACAAATCTCATGGTCTAAGGAAAATGATAACTGACATTCGGAAAAAGCTATAGCAAACGAACTACTACGCTCTTTAAGCTATGCTTGGGATTGGGGTCTTGTCCATCACATCATTCTCCTAATGATGTGATCCGTTATCAATGACATCCAATGTCCATAGTCAGGAAACCATGACTATCTTTTGATCAACGAGCTAAGTCAACTAGAGGCTCACTAGGGACGTGTTGTCCTAGTATTCACACATGTATTACGATTTCCGGATACAACAATTATAGAATGAACAATAGAATTTCATGAACAAAGAAATATATAATAACCATTTTATTTGCCTCTAGGGCATATTTTCCACAGTCCTCCCACTGCCTAAGAGTCAATAGTCTAGTTACATTGTGATGAATCGAACACCCATGCAGTTCTGGTGTTGATCATGTTTGCTCTAGGGAGAGGTTAAGTCACGGATCTGCATTCAGGTCCGTATGTACTTTACAAATATCTACGTCTCCATTTTGAACACTTTCACGAATGGAGTTGAAGCGACGCTTGATATGCCTGGTCTTCCTGTGAAACCTGGGCTCCTTGGCAAGGGCAATAGCTCTAGTGTTGTCACAGAAGAGAGTCATCGGGCCCGACGCATTGGGTATGACTCCTAGGTCGGTAATGAACTCCTTCGCCCAGATTGCCTCTTGCGTTGCCTCCAAGGCTTCCATGTACTCCGCTTCACATGTATATCCCGCCACAACGCTTTGCTTGCAACTGCACCAGCTTACAGCCCCACCATTCAAAATGTACACGTATCCGGTTTGCGACTTAGAGTCATCCAGATCTGTGTCGAAGCTAGCATCGATGTAACCCTTTACGACGAGCTCTTCGTCACCTCCATAAACGAGAAACATATCCTTAGTCCTCTTTAGGTACTTCAGGATATTCTTGACCGCTGTCCAGTGTTCCATGCCGGGATTACTTTGGTACCTTCCTACCAAACTAACGTCAAGGTTTACATCAGGTCTGGTACACAGCATAGCATACATGATAGACCCTATGGCCGAGGCATAGGGGACGACACTCATCTTTTCTCTATCTTCTGCCGTGGTCGGGCATTGAGCCGTGCTCAATCTCGTACCTGCAATACAGGCAAGAACCCCTTCTTTGACTGATCCATTTTGAACTTCTTCAATATCTTGTCAAGGTATGTACTCTGTGAAAGACCAATGAGGCGTCTCGATCACTCATAATCTTGATCTATATAAGCACTCTCATCTTCATGAAAAACACTTGTTCAAGTAGGCTTTATTGCTTTCCAAGAATTCTATATCATTTCCCATCAACAGTATGTCATCCACATACAATATGAGAAATCCTACAAAGCTCCCACTCACTTTCTTGTAAATGCAGGCTTCTCCATAAGTCTGCGTAAACCCAAACGCTTTGATCAAACGAATGTTCCAACTCCGAGATGCTTGCACCAGCCCATAAATCGAGCGTTGGAGCTTGCATACCTTATCAGCATTCTTAGGATCGATAAAACCTTCCGGCTGCATCATATACAATTCTTCCTTAAGGAAACCATTAAGGAATGCCGTTTTGACGTCCATTTGCCATATCTCATAATCATAGAATGCGGCAATTGCTAACATGATTCAGACGGACTTCAGCTTCGCTACGGGTGAGAAAGTCTCATCGCAGTCAACCCCTTGAACTTGTCGATAACCCTTAGCGACAAGCCGAGCTTTATAGATGGTTACATTACCATCCGCGTCTGTCTTCTTCTTAAAGATCCATTTATTTTCTATGGCTCGCTGATCATCGGGCAAGTCAGTCAAAGTCCATACTTTGTTTTCATACATGGATCCTATCTCGGATTTCATGGCTTCCAGCCATTTGTCGGAATCTGGGCCCGCCATCGCTTCTTCATAGTTCGAAGGTTCACCGTTTTCTAACAACATGATTTCCAAGACAGGGTTGCCGTACCACTCTGGTGTGGAACGTGTCCTTGTGGACCTACGAAGTTCAGTAGCAACTTGATCTGAAGTTTCATGATCATCATCATTAACTTCCTCTCTAGGCGGTGCAGGCACCTCAGGAACATTTTCTTGAGCTGCGCCACTTACTGGTTCAAGAGGTAATACTTCATCGAGTTCTACTTTCCTCCCACTTATTTCTTTCGAGAGAAACTCTTTCTCTAGAAAGGATCCATTCTTGGCAACAAAGATCTTGCCTTCGGATCTGAGGTAGAAGGTATACCCAACAGTTTCTTTAGGGTATCCTATGAAGACGCATTTTTCCGACTTGGGTTCGAGCTTTTCAGGTTGAAGTTTCTTGACATAAGCATCGCATCCCCAAACTTTTAGAAATGACAGCTTAGGTTTCTTCCCAAACCATAATTCATACGGTGTCGTCTCAACGGATTTCGACGGAGCCCTATTTAAAGTGAATGGCAGTCTCTAAAGCATAGCCCCAAAATGACAGCGGTAGATCGGTAAGAGACATCATAGATCGCACCATATCCAATAGAGTGCGATTACGACGTTCGGACACACCATTACGCTGAGGTGTTCCAGGCGGCGTGAGTTGTGAAACTATTCCACATTTTCTTAAGTGTGTGCCAAATTCGTGACTCAAGTATTCTCCCCCACGATCTGATCGCAAGAACTTGATTTTCCTGTCACGTTGATTCTCAACCTCACTCTGAAATTCCTTGAACTTTTCAAAGGTCTCAGACTTGTGTTTCATTAAGTAGACATACCCATATCTACTCAAGTCATCAGTGAGGGTGAGAACATAACGATAGCCACCGCGAGCCTCAACACTCATTGGACCGCACACATCAGTATGTATGATTTCCAATAAGTTGGTTGCTCGCTCCATTGTTCCTGAGAACGAGTCTTGGTCATCTTACCCATGAGGCATGGTTCGCACGTGTCAAATGATTCGTAATCAAGAGACTCTAAAAGTCCATCAGCATGGAGCTTCTTCATGCGTTTGACACCTATGTGACCAAGGCGGCAGTGCCACAAGTATGTGGGACTATCATTATCAACCTTACACTTTTGGCATTCACACTATGATATGTGTAGCATTACGCTCGAGATTCATTAAGAATAAACCATTCACCATCGGAGCATGACCATAAAACATATCTCTCATATAAATAGAACAACCATTATTCTTGGATTTA